>NC_074672.1:49432776-49470276 GCF_029448725.1 Salvelinus fontinalis | reverse complement strand
AGGTACACACACCTCCAACCAGGTACACATCACCCCACAACCAGGTACACACACCTCCAACCAGGTACACACACCTCCAACCAGGTACACATCACCCCACAACCAGGTACACATCACCCCACAACCAGGTACACACCCCCCCACAACCAGGTACACACACCTCCAACCAGGTACACATCACCCCACAACCAGGTACACACCCCCCACAACCAGGAACACACCCCCCACAACCAGGTACACCCCCCCCGCAACCAGGTACACCCCCCCCACAACCAGGTACACACACACCAACCAGGTACACACACACCAACCAGGTACACCCCCCCACAACCAGGTACACACCCCCCAAAACCAGGTACACACCCCCCCCACAACCAGGTACACCCCCCCCCCCGCAACCAGGTACACACCCCCCCCCCCCCGCAACCAGGTACACACCCCCCACAACCAGGTACACCCCCCCCCCGCAACCAGGTACACACCCCCCACAACCAGGTACACCCCCCCCCCACAACCAGGTACACACCCCCCACAACCAGGTACACACCCCCCACAACCAGGTACACACACACCAACCAGGTACAAACCCCCTCCAACCAGGTACACCCCCCCCACAACCAGGTACACACACCCCCCGCAACCAGGTACACACACCCCCCGCAACCAGGTACACACACACCAACCAGGTACACACCCCCCACAACCAGGTACACACACCCCCCGCAACCAGGTACACACACACCAACCAGGTACACACACCCCACAACCAGGTACACACCCCCCACAACCAGGTACACACCCCCCACAACCAGGTACACCCCCCCACAACCAGGTACACACCCCCCACAACCAGGTACACCCCCCCCCCACAACCAGGTACACACCCCCCACAACCAGGTACACCCCCCCACACAACCAGGTACACACCCCCCACAACCAGGTACACACCCCCAACAACCAGGTACACACCCCCCACAACCAGGTACACACCCCCCACAACCAGGTACACACCCCCTCACAACCAGGTACACACCCCCTCCAACCAGGTACACACCCCCCACAACCAGGTACACACACACCAACCAGGTACAAACCCCCTCCAACCAGGTACACCCCCCCCACAACCAGGTACACACACCCCCCGCAACCAGGTACACACACCCCCCGCAACCAGGTACACACACACCAACCAGGTACACACCCCCCACAACCAGGTACACACACCCCCCGCAACCAGGTACACACACACCAACCAGGTACACACCCCCTCCAACCAGGTACACACCCCCCACAACCAGGTACACACACACCAACCAGGTACACCCCCCCACAACCAGGTACACACCCCCCACAACCAGGTACACCCCCCCCCACAAACAGGTACACACCCCCCACAACCAGGTACACCCCCCCACACAACCAGGTACACACCCCCCACAACCAGGTACACACCCCCCACAACCAGGTACACCCCCCCACACAACCAGGTACACACCCCCCCACAACCAGGTACACACCCCCCCACAACCAGGTACACCCCCCCCAACAACCAGGTACACAACCCCAACAACCAGGTACACACCCCCCACAACCAGGTACACACCCCCCAACAACCAGGTACACACCCCCCACAACCAGGTACACACCCCCCACAACCAGGTACACACCCCCTCACAATCAGGTACACCCCCCCCCCCCACAACCAGGTACACACCCCCCCACAACCAGGTACACACCCCCAACAACCAGGTACACACCCCCAACAACCAGGTACACGCCCCCCACAACCAGGTACACACCCCCTCACAACCAGGTACACCCCCCCCACAACCAGGTACACACCCCCCACAACCAGGTACACCCCCCCCCCCCCCACAACCAGGTACAACCCCCCCCAAACCCCCCACACAACCAGGTACACACCCCCCCACAACCAGGTACACCCCCCCACAACCAGGTACAACCCCCCCCCCACACAATCAGGTACACCCCCCCCAAATCCCCCACACAACCAGGTACACACACCCCCAACAACCAGGTACACCCCCCCCCCCCCCAAACCAGATACAACCCCCCCCCCCCCCAAACCAGGTACAACCCCCCCCACACAACCAGGTACACACCCCCCCACAACCAGGTACACACACCCCACAACCAGGTACACACACCCCCAACAACCAGGTACATCCCCCCCCCCCCCCCCCACAACCAGGTACACGCCCTCCCTCCCCCCTCCAACCAGGTGCACCCCCCCCCCCAACCAGGTACACGCCTCCCCCCCCCCCAACCAGGTACACGCCCTCCCCCCCCCAACCAGGTACACGCCTCCCCCCTCCAACCAGGTCCACCCCCCCCCCCTCCAACCAGGTCTACCCCCCCCCCCCAACCAGGTCCACGCCCCCCCCCCCCAACCAGGTCCACCCCTCCCCCCTCCAACCAGGTCCACCCCTCCCCCCTCCAACCAGGTCCACCCCCCCCCTCCAACCAGGTCCACCCCTCCCCCCTCCAACCAGGTCCACCCCCCCCCCTCCAACCAGGTCCACCCCCCCCCCCCCTCCAACCAGGTCCCCCCCCCCCCCCCAACCAGGTCCACGCCCCCCCCCCTCCAACCAGGTCCACGCCCCCCCCCCCCCCCCAACCAGGTCCACGCCCCCCCCTCCAACCAGGTCCACCCCCCCCCCACCCCTCCAACCAGGTCCACGCCCCCCCCTCCAACCAGGCCCACCCCCCCCCCCCACCCCTCCAACCAGGTCCACGCCCCCCCCTCCAACCAGGTCCACCCCCCCCCACCCCCTCCAACCAGGTCCACCCCCCCCCACCCCTCCAACCAGGTCCACCCCCCCCCCCACCCCTCCAACCAGGTCCACGCCCCCCCCTCCAACCAGGTCCACCCCCCCCCCCCACCCCCTCCAACCAGGTCCACGCCCCCCCCTCCAACCAGGTCCACCCCCCCCCCTCCAACCAGGTCGACCCCCCCCCCCACCCCTCCAACCAGGTCCACCCCCCCCCCCACCCCTCCAACCAGGTCCACGCCCCCCCCTCCAACCAGGTCCACCCCCCCCCAACCCCTCCTAACAAGGTCCACCCCCCCCCCCCTCCAACCAGGTCCACCCCCCCCCCCCTCCAACCAGGTCCACCCCTCCCCCCTCCAACCAGGTCCACCCCCCCCCCCCTCCAACCAGGTCCACCCCCCACCCCTCCAACCAGGTCCACCCCCCCCCCCTCCAACCAGGTCCACCCCCCCCCCCACCCCCTCCAACCAGGTCCACCACCCCCCACCCCTCCAACCAGGTCCACCCCCCCCCCCTCCAACCAGGTCCACCCCCCCCCCCACCCCCTCCAACCAGGTCCACCACCCCCCACCCCTCCAACCAGGTCCACCCCCCCCCCCTCCAACCAGGTCCACCCCCCCCCCACCCCTCCAACCAGGTCCACGCCCCCCCCTCCAACCAGGTCCACCCCCCCCCCCCCCCCCACCCCTCCAACCAGGTCCACCCCCCACCCCCCCACCCCTCCAACCAGGTCCACGCCCCCCCGCCTCCAACCAGGTCCACCCCCCCACCCCCCACCACTCCAACCAGGTCCACCCCCCCCCCCACCCCTCCAACCAGGTCCACCCCCCCCCCACCCCTCCAATTAGGTCCCCCCCCACCCCTCCAACCAGGTCCACGCCCCCCCCCCCTCCAACCAGGTCCACCCCCCCCCTCCACCCCTCCAACCAGGTCCATGCCCCCCCCTCCAACCAGGTCCACCCCCCCCCCCACCCCTCCAACCAGGTCCACGCCCCCCCCTCCAACCAGGTCCACCCCACCCCTCCAACCAGGTCCACGCCCCCCCCCCCAACCAGGTCCACGCCCCCCCCCCCCTCCCCAACCAGGTCCACGCCCCCCCCCCTCCCCAACCAGGTCCACGCCCCCCCCCCCCCCCCCCCAACCAGGTCCACGCCCCCCCCCCCCTCCCCAACCAGGTCCACCACCCCCCCCCCCAACCAGGTCCACGCACCCCCCCCCTCCAACCAGGTCCACGCCACCCCCCCCCAACCAGGTCCACGCCCCCCCCCCTCCAACCAGGTCAGAGCATGTGAGCTGAGCTCATCTCTCCTGGAGTCCAACCACTCCGCTCCTATTCATTAAAATCACCATTTAACCAACACACATTTTTCTGACTACCTCGAACCTACCGATTGGTTTTGAAGTATTGAAACCAAACCATATGATTGGAATGAAAAGTATTTGAATTAACATAAAATGGTGAACATAAGAAGAGCTCATTTCAAATAGACTGAAGGCCTCCAGTCTTTGGGAATCTCTCTCAATTTCTATTACAATTTAAGGGCTTTATTGGTATGGAAAACATATGTCTACATTGCCAAAGCAAGTGAACTAGATATTAAACAAGTGAAACAATACAGAAACATTAACAGTAAACATTAAACTCACAGAAGTTCCCAAAGAATAAAGACATTTCAAATGTCATATTATATATATACAGTGTTGTAACGATGTACAAATTGTTAAAGTACAAAAGGGAAAATAAATAAACATAAATATGGGTTGTATTTACAATGGTGTTTGTTCTTCACTGGTTGCCCTTTTCTTGTGGCAACAGGTCACACATCTTGCTGCTGTGATGTCACACTGTGGTATTTCACCCAGTAGATATGGGAGTTTATCAAAATTGGGTTTGTTTTCGAATTCTTTGTGGATCTGTGTAATCTGAGGGAAATATGTGTCTCTAATATGGTCATACATTGGGCAGGAGGTTAGGAAGTGCAGCTCAGTTTCCACCTCATTTTGTGGGCAGTGAGCACATAGCCTGTCTTCTCTTGAGAGCCATGTCTGCCTACGGCAGCCTTTCTCAATAGCAAGGCTATGCTCACTGAGTCTGTACATAGTCAAGGCTTTCATTAAGTTTGGGTCAGTCACAGTATATTGCCACTGTTTAGGGTCAGATAGCATGGTCAGGTATTCTGCCACTGTGGACTCTCTGTTTAGGGTCAGTCAGTGGTCAGGTATTCTGCCACTGTGTACTCTCTGTTTAGGGCCAGTCACAGTGATCAGGTATTCTGCCACTGTGTACTCTCTGTTTAGGGTCAGTCAGTGGTCAGGTATTCTGCCACTGTGTACTCTCTGTTTAGGGCCAGATAGCATGGTCAGGTATTCTGCCACTGTGTACTCTCTGTTAAGGGACAGTCACCATGGTCAGGTATTCTGCCACCGTGGACTCTCTGTTTAGGGCCAGATAGCATGGTCAGGTATTCTGCCACTGTGGACTCTCTGTTTAGGGTCAGTCAGTGGTCAGGTATTCTGCCACTGTGTACTCTCTGTTAAGGGACAGTCACAGTGGTCAGGTATTCTGCCACTGTGTACTCTCTGTTTAGGGTCAGTCACAGTGGTCAGGTATTCTGCCACGGTGTACTCTCTGTTTAGGGCCAGTCACAGTGGTCAGGTATTCTGCCACTGTGTACTCTCTGTTTAGGGTCAGTCACAGTGGTCAGGTATTCTGCCACTGTGTACTCTCTGTTTAGGGTCAGTCACCATGGTCAGGTATTCTGCCACCGTGTACTCTCTGTTTAGGGCCAGATAGCATGGTCAGGTATTCTGCCACTGTGTACTCTCTGTTAAGGGACAGTCACCATGGTCAGGTATTCTGCCACTGTGGACTCTCTGTTTAGGGCCAGATAGCATGGTCAGGTATTCTGCCACTGTGTACTCTCTGTTAAGGGACAGTCTCAGTGGTCAGGTATTCTGCCACCGTGGACTCTCTGTTTAGGGCCAGTCTCAGTGGTCAGGTATTCTGCCACTGTGGACTCTCTGTTTAGGGACAGATAGCATTCTAGTTTGCTCTTTCTCTCTCTCTGGTAGTAAATAATACAACTAAAGAAAATGACATAAAACGGTAACAGTGTTAGAAATATGAAAGACTAAAAACATAGTAAATGATTGCTTATTATGCAGATGTTATTATCCAGTGTGTTGCTCCTTCACCCATGAGTTCTTTTTCCTTTGGCTTTTTGGAATAAATGTAGTTTTTGTAGTAATTAATAAATGGAGTAATTTCTGTCTCATCTGCAGGGAGTGCATTTAACTCCTCCTCCCGCAGCGTGGGATTGGCTGCAGAGGGAGTGGCTGGAGGCGGGGCTGAAGAGCTTCCTGACTACCGCTGTCCAAAGTGCCAGTACCAAGCCCCCGACATGGACACACTGCAGATACATGTCATGGACTGTATCCAGTAACACACACACACCTAGAAACACACACACAGATGTGTGTGTGGGGGGGGGGGGGGGGGGGGGCTGAAACGACAGTAGATCATCAGCATGATGATGTCATTGTCATAGACCTCTCTCCTTCTCATCTCCCTCTCTACAGTCCTCCCGCACACTCACACCTCCCTCACTCCATATCAATCTCTCCATATTTTATTTATTTATCTAGGCAAGTCAGTTAAGAACAAATTCTTATTTTCAATGACGGCCTACCGGGGAACAGTGGGTTAACTGCCTTGTTCAGGGGACAGAACGACAGATTTGTACCTTGTCAGCTCTGGGATTTGATCTTGCAACCTTTCAGTTACTAGTCCAACGCTCTAACCACTAGGCTACCCTGCCGCTCAATATCTCTCTCTCTCCATATCAATATATCTCTTTCTCTCTCTCTCCATATCAATATATCTCTTTCTCTCTCTCTCCATATCAATGTATCTCTTTCTCTCTCTCTCCATATCAATATATCTCTTTCTCTCTCTCTCCATATCAATGTATCTCTTTCTCTCTCTCTCCATATCAATGTATCTCTTTCTCTCTCTCTCCATATCAATGTATCTCTTTCTCTCTCTCTCCATATCAATATATTTTTTTTATTTTTTTTATTTAACCGTTTTTTTACCAGGTAAGTTGACTGAGAACACGTTCTCATTTGCAGCAACGACCTGGGGAATAGTTACAGGGGAGAGGAGGGGGATGAATGAGCCAATTGTAAACTGGGGATTATTAGGTGACCATGATGGTTTGAGGGCCAGATTGGGAATTTAGCCAGGACACCGGGGTTAACACCCCTACTCTTACGATAAGTGCCATGGGATCTTTAATGACCTCAGAGAGTCTGGACACCCGTTTAACGTCCCATCCGAAAGACGGCACCCTACACAGGACAGTGTCCCCAATCACTGCCCTGGGGCATTGGGATATAAAGAGTACCTCCTACTGGCCCTCCAACACCACTTCCAGCAGCATCTGGTCTCCCATCCAGGGACTGACCAGGACCAACCCTGCTTAGCTTCAGAAGCAAGCCAGCAGTGGTATGCAGGGTGGTATGCTATCTCGTCAGCGGAGTCAATCACCACCTTCCAGAGACACCTGAAACCCCACCTCTTTAAGGAATACCTAGGATAGGATAAAGTAATCCTTCTAACCCCCCCCCCCCCCCCCCCCCCTTAAAAGATTTTGATGCACTATTGTAAAGTGGTTGTTCCACTGGATGTCATAAGGTGAATGCACCAATTTGTAAGTCGCTCTGGATAAGAGCGTCTGCTAAATGACTTTAATGTAAATTTAAAAAATATCTTTCTCTCTCCATATCAATCTCTCTCTCCATACCAATATATCTCTTTCTCTCTCTCCATACCAATATATCTCTCTCTCTCTCTCCATACCAATATATCTCTTTCTCTCTCTCCATACCAATATATCTCTTTCTCTCTCTCCATACCAATATATCTCTTTCTCTCTCTCCATATCAATATCTTTCTCTCTCTCCATATCAATCTCTCTCTCTCTCTCCATATCAATATATCTCTTTCTCTCTCTCCATATCAATCTCTCTCTCTCTCCATATCTCTCTCTCTCTCTCTCCATATCTCTCTCTCTCTCTCTCTCCATATCAATCTCTCTCTCCATATCTCTCTCTCTCTCTCTCTCCATATCAATCTCTCTCTCCATATCTCTCTCTCTCTCTCTCTCCATATCAATCTCTCTCTCTCTCCATATCAATCTCTCTCTCTCTCCATATCAATATATCTCTCTCTCTCTCCATACCAATATATCTCTTTCTCTCTCCATACCAATATATCTCTTTCTCTCTCTCCATATCAATCTCTCTCTCTCTCTCCATATCAATATATCTCTTTCTCTCTCTCCATACCAATATATCTCTTTCTCTCTCTCCATATCAATATCTTTCTCTCTCTCCATATCAATCTCTCTCTCCATATCAATATCTTTCTCTCTCTCCATATCAATCTCTCTCTCCATATCAATATCTTTCTCTCTCTCCATATCTCTCTCTCTCTCTCCATATCAATCTCTCTCTCTCCATATCAATCTCTCTCTCTCTCTCCATATCAATATCTCTCTCCATATCAATATCTCTCTCTCTCCATATCAATCTCTCTCTCCCTCCACATCCCTCCTTCCTGCTATCCCTCTGACTGAAAGTGTAAATGAGTCTTCTGACCTCCAACCCCTGACCCTGTGTACCAGGGGTGTATTCATTACGGAAACCGTTTAAGAACCAAACTAAAGCAAACAGAGCAAAACAAGTTTCTATTGGACAAATTCAGGTAGGTCCCGCCCCGTTTTGTTCGGTTTGCTTCAAGTTAGGAAACGTTTTGCAACAAATTGAATACCGCCCGATAATTCACCATGGCCATTTGTGTGAATATTGTCTGTAATTCTAGGTCTTTCATGTACAGAGTGTTTTAAATTGTTGTATTGGAGACGTAATAAATATATAAATATTGACATATCACAAAGCTTCGGAAGGTTTTAATGAATATGTTTTGGCTCCCAAATAGTTTTCCAGTTCCCTGCTTTACCTGAGCTGAGTACATGATGGGTCACTGGGATGAGACCACTCTGATTCACATATGGGAGGTCAAATCCTCATTTCCACAGAAAGATATAACATTGTTTTGCTGTATTTACTATGTGGTTTAATCCAAAATATACAAATCAAATCTAGAAGAAAAAGTGAGGTGGTTGATTAAACAATGTGAAAGGATGTTTACCGACGTCAGGGATGGAAAACCCAGGGTTTCTAAACCCTTCGGAGGGTTTTCACCAACCCAACAACGACTCATTACTCTTGAGCTTTGAACACAGTGACATCTGCTGGTCAGAATGAAATATTATCGTGTTTGTTTATATAGACTCGTTGCATCCATCAAAACGTTGTGGGCACAATGGAAAGGAAGTTAGCAATCCCACATCCTGCTTACCCTTTTTGGCTCCAGGTTCACTATTATTTAGGATGCTGATGCTGAAGAGAAATTATTATAGGCTCAACTAAATAAAACTAGATATTTGAACAATGATGGGAAAACGGCGTTTCACAGGAAGTCTTTTATCAACCATTGGCAGGAATCGATCTTGCGGTCTGATCCCAAATCATGACCCTACCTGCTGAGCTACAGCTCAGGTGCTATAAACAAAATGCATTTGAATTAAATTCATAAATGATGTGTCCAGGTGAGATTCGGTGTTTGAAAAGAACTTTGCGTCAATGACAAACACTGGCATCACGGCCAAATCAGGTCTGGCATTCTGCAACATGGTCATGCGATCAAAATAAGCTTCGGACGTCCTCGATCACATCGTCATGTTACTTTGAAACGAGAAAAACATATAATACATATTTACAAAGACCATTGCATGATATGCTTATCGAAACTCATTATTTAAAAGTTAGGGCGGTTGGACCAAATTATTTTCCAATCATTTCGTTGTGAACAGAACCATTCCGTCCCACAGTTCCTACCAGCAAAATAAAGTTCTGAACCGGTTCGAAACAAAAATGAGTAACGGTTTATATCGTTCCTTTCTGAACCTCTGAAATCGTTTATTTTGTTTTACATGAAATGAGTTCACCAATAGATAGAGCAGCGGCAAGCTGTGTACCTGCATTGAACAGACAAGTGGAGTGTAGGGTGCGACATGCAGGAGAGTATGGAGCGTCGTTTGGGTCTTAAAGCACGTGGTCAAAACGCGATCTTTTTAATGCTACGTGTGTAAAGTAAACAGGTGCACGCGTTAAATGAACGTCTTCACGCGATAAATGAACGCCAACATGCGTCAAATATTCTTGCAGGCGATTCAACAAGTGCTAAATAAACGGCTGCAAGCGGTCCTGCACACGTCAAGTTAACGCCTACAGCTGCTAAATATACACCTACACACGCTAACCTAACGCGTTCCTTAATATGCTCATTTTACAGTTTCCCTATTTCCTCCTTTCAACAGGTTTCACAGTTTGAAGGAACGTCCTTCCCCACTGCAAGCAGAGTTTGAACCTTTACAAGGGAACGGTTTTGTCTTTGAAATGTGTTGTTACTGAATCGTAAAGTTGATCAGCTAGTTTACAGTGGAAGGATCTGTTTCTCATCACTGGCTATAAAATGCAGCTAACATTAATCTAGCACCAGGATCAGGGGTGCTTAGCACACGCTACATCGGAGATTTTGCTAGCTACATTTAGCTAACGTCGGTAGCCTCGAACCCCGGCCATATTATATCACATAGCCTCGAACCCCGGCCATATTATATCACATAGCCTCGAACCCCGGCCATATTATATCACATAGCCTCGAACCCCGGCCATATTATATCACATAGCCTCGAACCCCGGCCATATTATATCACATAGCCTCGAACTTTCCCCGGTCATATTATATCACATAGCCTCGAACTTTCCCCGGTCATATTATATCACATAGCCTCGAACTTTCCCCGGTCATATTATATCACATAGCCTCGAACTTTCCCCGGTCATATTATATCACATAGCCTCGAACTTTCCCCGGTCATATTATATCACATAGCCTCGAACTTTCCCCGGTCATATTATATCACATAGCCTCGAACTTTCCCCGGTCATATTATATCACATAGCCTCGAACTTTCCCCGGTCATATTATATCACATAGCCTCGAACTTTCCCCGGTCATATTATATCACATAGCCTCGAACTTTCCCCGGTCATATTATATCACATAGCCTCGAACTTTCCCCGGTCATATTATATCACATAGCCTCGAACTTTCCCCGGTCATTCTGCTGGCCGCAGGGAACGGCACCGTCTTGTGTTTTATTAAAAGCCAAGCTGAAAAACATGTAAACTATAACAGCCACGGAAACACATTGGACTGTGTTAATACTATCAAGGTAAATTAACTCACATACTAGCAAGATTGTTGCTTGCATACAGGGCCAGGCATATACATAGACTAGACAACGGATACTACATGATAGGTTTAGACACTACATGACGGGTTTAGACACTACATGACGGGTTTAGATACTACATGATAGGTTTAGATACATGATAGGTTTAGATACTACATGACAGGTTTAGATACTAGATGATAGGTTTAGATACTACATGACGGGTTTAGATACTACATGACGGGTTTAGATACTACATGATAGGTTTAGATACTACATGATAGGTTTACATACTACATGATAGGTTTAGATACTACATGATAGGTTTAGATACTAGATGACAGGTTTAGATACTACATGACAGGTTTAGATACTACATGACAGGTTTAGATACTACATGACAGGTTTAGATACTACATGACAGGTTTAGATACTACATGACGGGTTTAGATACTACATGACGGGTTTAGATACTAGATGACGGGTTTAGAAACTAGATGACAGGTTTAGATACTACATGATAGGTTTAGATACTACATGACGGGTTTAGATACTACATGATAGGTTTAGATACTACATGATAGGTTTAGATACTACATAACGGGTTTAGATACATGATAAAAATAACCTTTTGGGTTTTTTCTATGTATTATCTTTTACCAGATATAATTTGTTAACCTCTTCTACATTAATTTCACATTTCCACAAACTTCAAAGTGTTTCCTTTCAAATAATTTCAATAATATATATATCCTTGCTTCAGGTCCTGAGCTACAGGCAGTTGGATTTGGGTAAGTCATTTTAGGAGAAAATTGAAAAAAAAGGGTCTGCAACAGAATCGGCAGAATGAAAACACCCCTGATTAGTACTAGATTCAAAATCTGATCCTTTGATTGGGTGAACAACATATATGTTCATGCTGCAAGAACTCTGATTGGTTGGAGTTTATGAAGTTGTCATAATTACTGTGTTAGTCTATGGAAGGGGGTGAGGAACCATGAGCCTCCTACGTTTGTTATTGAAGTCAATGTACCCAGAGGAGGATGGAAGCTAGCTGTCCTCCGGCTACACCATGGTGCTACCCTACAGAGTGCTGTTGAGGCTACTGTAGACCATTACATAACAGGAGGGAAGCTAGCTGTCCTCCGGCTACACCACGGTGCTACCCTACAGAGCACTGTTGAGGCTACTCTAGACTTCCATTACAAAACAGTCTGTTTTAATATATTATTTGGTGACGTGAATATAGTTAGTATAGTTTTATCTAAAAAGGATATATTTTTTTTATGTTTCGCTATTTTAACTTTTATGAAATTCACTGAGGTGGATGCTCCTCCTCTTCTTCATCTGTGAAGACTCGCTGACCACCAGTGATAGCTCTGACATTACGTCATTCCCAACACCATTCCGGAAGGCTCCGTTCACCCCAGTGCTCCAAGGTCTCCAAGGTGACAGGTATACCGGTGTTCTAGGAGCAGCTTGGTGATCCCATCTCTCCTGGAAGGTGTATTATGCTGGGTCAACACGGACAGGGTGAGATTCCACCTCTCTGACACGCACGCATGAACACACATGCACACGCAAACCACACATGGTATTAATAGAGATCATCCGTATCCCCCAACCATGTGACAGGATACAGGAGAAAGGAGGCAGGAGACAGGAGGCAGGAGACAGGAGGCAGGAGGCAGGAGACAGGAGACAGAAGGCAGGAGACAGGAGGCAGGAGGTAGGAGGCAGGAGGTAGGAGGCGGGAGACAGGAGGCAGGAGACAGGAGGCAGGAGGCAGGAGGCAGGAGACAGGAGACAGAAGGCAGGAGGCAGGAGACGGGAGACGGGAAACAGGAGGTATTAGACAGGAGACAGGAGACAGGAGGCGGGAGACGGGAGACAGGAGACAGGAGGCAGGCGACAGGAGGCAGGAGGTGGGAGTAGGGAGACGCGAGGCAGGAGACAGGGGACAGGAGGCAAGCGACAGGAGGCAGGAGGCGGGAGGCGGGAGACGGGAGACGGGAGACGGGAGGCGGGAGACGGGAGACGGGAGGCGGGAGACGGGAGACGGGAGGCGGGAGGCGGGAGGCGGGAGACGGGAGACGGGAAACAGGAGGTAGGAGACAGGAGGCAGGAGACAGGAGACAGGAGGCAGGCGACAGGAGGCAGGAGGCGGGAGTAGGGAGACGCGAGGCAGGAGACAGGAGGCGGGAGCAGGGAGACGCGAGGCAGGAGACAGGAGGCAGGAGACAGGAGGCAGGAGGCAGGAGACAGGAGGCAGGAGGCAGGAGACAGGAGGCAGGAGTAGGGAGACGCGAGGCAGGAGACAGGAGGCGGGAGTAGGGAGACGCGAGACAGGAGGCAGGAGACAGGAGGCAGGAGACAGGAGGCAGGAGACAGGAGGCGGGACACAGGCATGTACTGAAGTGTTTAATAAATAACAGCATCATCATCAACAACAACAAAAAGTTGAATTCATGATGTACAGTGCCTTCAGATGGTATTCAGACCCCTTGACTTTTTCCACATTTTGTTACTTTACAGCCTTACACTAAAATGTATTAAATAATTTTTCCCCCTCATCAATCTATACACCCCCTTAATGACAAAGCAAAAATAGGTTTTTAGAAATTGTTGCTAATGTATACAAAAAAAAATATATAAAAAAATATCACATTTACATATGTTTTCAGACCCTTGGCTGTGTGTTTAGGGTCGTTGTCCTGTTGGAAGGTGAACCTTCGCCCCAGTCTGAGGTCCTGAGGCTCCGGAGCAGCTTTTCATCAAGGATCTCTCTGTACTTTGCTCCGTTCATCTTTCCCTCGATCCTGACTAGTCTTCCAGTCCCTGCCACTGAAGAACATCCCCACAGCATGATGCTGCCACCACCGTGCTTCACCGTAGGGATGGTGCCGGGTTTCCTCCAGACGTGATGCTTGGTATTCAGGGCAAAGAGTTGAATCTTGGTTTCATCAAACCAGAGAGTTTTGTCTCTCATGGTCTGAGAGTCCTTTAGATGCCTTTTGGCAAACTCCAAGCGGACTGTCATGTGCCTTTTACTGAGGAGTGGCTTCTGTCTGGCCACTCTACCATAAAGGGCTGATTGGTGGAGTGCTGCAGAGATGGTTGTCCTTCTGGAAGGTTCTCCCATCTAGACAGAGGAACTCTAGAGCTCCGTCAGATTGACCATCGGGTTCTTGGTCCCCTCCCTGACCAAGGCCTTTCTTCCCCGATTGCTCAGTTTAGCCAGGCGGCCAGCTCTAGGAAGAGGGCAGGTGGTTCAATTAACAAAGGGTATGAATACTTATGTAAATAAGGTATTTCTGTTGTGTATTTTAATACATTTGAAAAAATGTCTACAAACCTGTTTTCACTTTGTCATTATGGGGAATTGTGTGTAGTTTGATGAACAATTTATTTTCTGTTGTAAAAGTCATGGGGTCTGAAAAGTTTCCGAAGCCACTGTATATATATACACTTATTTAATATATATTCGACTGTATAAACTATAAATATGACATGCAGTTCTCATAAGTTAGAAGAACCAGAAATCTGACTGAGGTAGGGAGAGGGGAAGGGGCTGGTCGGATACAGGGGAGTGTGTGTGTGGGAGTGTGTGTGTGTGTGGGAGTGTGTGTGTGTGTGGGAGAATGTCTGTGTGTGGGAGTGTGTCTGTGTGTGTGGGAGTGTGTGTGTGTGTCTGTGTGTCTGTGTTTGTCTGTGTGTGGGAGTGTGCCTGTGTGTGGGAGTGTGTCTGTGTGTGGGAGTGTGTCTGTGTATGGGAGTGTGTGTGTGTGTGTGGGAGTGTGTCTGTGTGTGGGAGTGTGTCTGTGTGCGGGAGGGGAGTCTGTGTGTGGGAGTGTGTCTGTGTGTGTCTGTGTGTGGGAGTGTGTCTGTGTGTGGGAGTGTGTCTGTGTGTGGGAGTGTGTCTGTGTGTGGGTGTGTGTCTGTGTGTGGGAGTGTGTCTGTGTGTGGGAGGGGAGTCTGTGTGTGGGAGTGTGTCTGTGTGTCTGTGTGTGGGAGTGTGTCTGTGTGTGGGAGTGTATCTGTGTGTGGGAGTGTGTCTGTGTGTGGGAGTGTGCCTGTGTGTGGGAGTGTGTCTGTGTGTGGGAGTGTGTCTGTGTGTGGGAGTGTGTCTGTGTGTGGGAGTGTGCCTGTGTGTGGGAGTGTGTCTGTGTGTGGGAGTGTATCTGTGTGTGGGAGTGTGTCTGTGTGTGGGAGTGTGTCTGTGTGTGGGAGTGTGTCTGTGTGTGGGTGTGTGTCTGTGTGTGGGAGTGTGTCTGTGTGTGGGAGGGGAGTCTGTGTGTGGGAGTGTGTCTGTGTGTCTGTGAGTGGGAGTGTGTCTGTGTGTGGGAGTGTGTCTGTGTGTGGGAGTGTGCCTGTGTGTGGGAGTGTGTCTGTGTGTGGGAGTGTGTCTGTGTGTGGGAGTGTGCCTGTGTGTGGGAGTGTGTCTGTGTGTGGGAGTGTGTCTGTGTGTGGGAGTGTGCCTGTGTGTGGGAGTGTGTCTGTGTGTGGGAGTGTGTCTGTGTGTGGGAGGGGAGTCTAACACTACAATACAACTGTAGTGGCTGTTTCAAGGTTGTTTACGTGTCAGACTGTGCAATCGGTGTTTGTTTGTGTGTGTGTGTGTGTATATATGGGTCCATCGTCCTCGGGGTGAGAGGTCAGTGCCTCCAGGACTTGCGGCTGAGGACACACACACACGCTGCGTTGATGCGTATCAGCCTCCACGCCGTCTGTTCCTTGAACTTGGTGAGCGCACGCACGAACGTGTGTGTGTTGGTGCAGTACGAGTTCCAGTGGCGGCTGTCGATGCCGCGACACCCTGCTTTAGAGCCGGCCCCTCCCCCGGCTCCGCCCCCCGGGGGTGTGGCCACGCGGCAGGTGGTCTCGTAGAAGAACTGTCTCTTGCGGACGTTGTCTATCTTCACCTCTGGTAGAACCTCCACCTCGTTGCCGGCGATGTCCGTGGCCTTGGTCAGGTTCCCCAACCACACGCTGATGCTGTCACACACGGAGTATTCCCCCCTGTGCATGGGCTGCCCCCCCGCTCTCCGCCTCACCCTCACTCCCCCATCCCCCACCCCTTCCTCCTCATCCCCCGTCTCCCCCCCAAGGGTGTGGTGAGACGGGGGTACGTCGCTGAAGACGACGCGCGGTGAGGTGCGGTACTTCCTCTTGCTGAACAGTTTGGGGTCCACCTCCGGGATGGAGGGGGTAGAGGAGGAGTCTGTCTCAGAGTGGCCCAGGGAAGAGCTCCTGTCCTGGGGTAGAGAGGCTGGTCTGTGGGCCTGTCTGGTCCGGCTGGGTCTCTGCTGAGTCTCCCTGTCTGCTGCTGGCTGCTCCTGCTGAGGTGACGCTGACAGGCGGGCCGTCCGCTGCTGTTCTGCTCTGCCATTGGCTGCTGTGTGTTGTTGTGCACTGTGGTTGGCAGCCACCGGGCCCAGGGCCCCGTCCATGTTCAGTACAGCCTGGATGCCAATGAGCAGGAGCACCAACAGCAACGACCTCATGGGCACACGTCCTGTCAACAACAACACACGTCCTGTCAACAACAACACACCCTGTCAACAACAACACACCCTGTCAACAACAACACACACCCTGTCAACAATAACACACGTCCTGTCAACAATAACACACGTCCTGTCAACAATAACACACATCCTGTCAACAATAACACACATCCTGTCAACAATAACACACATCCTGTCAACAATAACACACGCCCTGTCAACAATAACACACGTCCTGTCAACAATAACACACGTCCTGTCAACAACAACACACCCTGTCAACAACAACACACATCCTGTCAACAACAACACACACATCCTGTCAACAATAACACACATCCTGTCAACAATAACACACGTCCTGTCAACAATAACACACGTCCTGTCAACAACAACACACGTCCTGTCAACAACAACACACCTCCTGTCAACAACAACACACCTCCTGTCAACAACAACACACATCCTGTCAACAACAACACACATCCTGTCAACAACAACACACATCCTGTCAAAAATAACACACATCCTGTCAACAACAACACACATCCTGTCAACAACAACACACATCCTGTCAAAAATAACACACATCCTGTCAACAACAACACACGTCCTGTCAACAACAACACACTCCCTGTCAACAACAACACACCCTGTCAACAACAACACACATCCTGTCAACAACAACACACCCTGTCAACAATAACACACACCCTGTCAACAACAACACATGTCCTGTCAACAACAACACACATCCTGTCAACAACAACACACGCCCTGTCAACAACAACACACATCCTGTCAACAACAACACACGCCCTGTCAACAACAACACACCCTGTCAACAACAACACACATCCTGTCAACAACAACACACCCTGTCAACAATAACACACACCCTGTCAACAACAACACACGTCCTGTCAACAACAACACACGTCCTGTCAACAACAACACACGCCCTGTCAACAACAACACACCCTGTCAACAACAACACACATCCTGTCAACAACAACACACCCTGTCAACAATAACACACACCCTGTTAACAATAACACACATCCTGTCAACAATAACACACACCCTGTCAACAATAACACACACCCTGTCAACAACAACACACATCCTGTCAACAACAACACACACTCTGTCAACAACAACACCCTGTCAACAATAACACACATCCTGTCAACAACAACACGCGTCCTGTCAACAATGACACACATCCTGTCAACAACAACACACACCCTGTCAACAACAACACACCCTGTCAACAATAACACACCCTGTCAACAATAACACACACCCTGTCAACAACACACACCCTGTCAACAATAACACACACTCTGTCAAAAACAACACACCCTGTCAACAATAACACACATCCTGTCAACAACAACACACCCTGTCAACAACAACACACATCCTGTCAACAATAACACACACCCTGTCAACAACAACACACCTCCTGTCAACAACAACACACGTCATGTCAACAACAACACACGTCCTGTCAACAATAACACACATCCTGTCAACAACAACACACACCCTGTCAACAACAACACACCCTGTCAACAATAACACACCCTGTCAACAACAACACACACTCTGTCAACAACAACACCCTGTCAACAATAACACACATCCTGTCAACAACAACACACACCCTGTCAACAACAACACACGTCCTGTCAACAATAACACACCCTGTCAACAACAACACATGTCCTGTCAACAACAACACACCCTGTCAACAACAACACACCCTGTCATCAACAACACATACCCTGTCAACAACAACACACCCTGTCAACAATAACACACGTCCTGTCAACAACAACACACGTCCTGTCAACAACAACACAAATCCTGTCAACAACAACACACACCCTGTCAACAACAACACACCCTGTAAACAATAACACACGTCCTGTCAACAACAACACACACCCTGTCAACAACAACACACCCTGTCAACAACAACACACATCCTGTCAACAACAAAACACACCCTGTCAACAACAACACACCCTGTCAACAACAACACACCCTGTCAACAACAACACACGTCCTGTCAACAACAACACAAATCCTGTCAACAACAACACACCCTGTCAACAACAACACACCCTGTCATCAACAACACATACCCTGTCAACAACAACACACCCTGTCAACAATAACACACGTCCTGTCAACAACAACACACGTCCTGTCAACAACAACACAAATCCTGTCAACAACAACACACACCCTGTCAACAACAACACACCCTGTAAACAATAACACACGTCCTGTCAACAACAACACACACCCTGTCAACAACAACACACCCTGTCAACAACAACACACGTCCTGTCAACAACAAAACACACCCTGTCAACAACAACACACCCTGTCAACAACAACACACCCTGTCAACAATAACACACACCCTGTCAACAACAACACATGTCCTGTCAACAACAACACACATCCTGTCAACAACAACACACGCCCTGTCAACAACAACACACATCCTGTCAACAACAACACACACCCTGTCAACAACAACACACCCTGTCAACAACAACACACATCCTGTCAACAACAACAACACACCCTGTCAACAATAACACACACCCTGTCAACAACAACACACGTCCTGTCAACAACAACACACGTCCTGTCAACAACAACACACGCCCTGTCAACAACAACACACCCTGTCAACAACAACACACATCCTGTCAACAACAACACACCCTGTCAACAATAACACACACCCTGTTAACAATAACACACATCCTGTCAACAATAACACACACCCTGTCAACAATAACACACACCCTGTCAACAACAACACACATCCTGTCAACAACAACACACACTCTGTCAACAACAACACCCTGTCAACAATAACACACATCCTGTCAACAACAACACGCGTCCTGTCAACAATGACACACATCCTGTCAACAACAACACACACCCTGTCAACAACAACACACCCTGTCAACAATAACACACCCTGTCAACAATAACACACACCCTGTCAACAACACACACCCTGTCAACAATAACACACACTCTGTCAAAAACAACACACCCTGTCAACAATAACACACATCCTGTCAACAACAACACACCCTGTCAACAACAACACACATCCTGTCAACAATAACACACACCCTGTCAACAACAACACACCTCCTGTCAACAACAACACACGTCATGTCAACAACAACACACGTCCTGTCAACAATAACACACATCCTGTCAACAACAACACACACCCTGTCAACAACAACACACCCTGTCAACAATAACACACCCTGTCAACAACAACACACACTCTGTCAACAACAACACCCTGTCAACAATAACACACATCCTGTCAACAACAACACACACCCTGTCAACAACAACACACGTCCTGTCAACAATAACACACCCTGTCAACAACAACACATGCCCTGTCAACAACAACACACCCTGTCAACAACAACACACCCTGTCATCAACAACACATACCCTGTCAACAACAACACACCCTGTCAACAATAACACACGTCCTGTCAACAACAACACACGTCCTGTCAACAACAACACAAATCCTGTCAACAACAACACACACCCTGTCAACAACAACACACCCTGTAAACAATAACACACGTCCTGTCAACAACAACACACACCCTGTCAACAACAACACACCCTGTCAACAACAACACACGTCCTGTCAACAACAAAACACACCCTGTCAACAACAACACACCCTGTCAACAACAACACACCCTGTCAACAACAACACACGTCCTGTCAACAACAACACAAATCCTGTCAACAACAACACACACCCTGTCAACAACAACACACCCTGTAAACAATAACACACACTTTGTCAACAATAACACACGTCCTGTCAACAATAACACACATCCTGTCAACAACAAAACACACCCTGTCAACAACAACACACCCTGTCAACAACAACACACGTCCTGTCAACAACAACACACACCCTGTCAACAACAACACACCCTGTCAACAACAACACACACCCTGTCAACAACAACACACCCTGTCAACAATAACACACCCTGTCAACAATAACACACACTCTGTCAAAAACAACACACCCTGTCAACAATAACACACATCCTGTCAACAACAACACACCCTGTCAACAACAACACACATCCTGTCAACAATAACACACACCCTGTCAACAACAACACCTCCTGTCAACAACAACACACGTCATGTCAACAACAACACACGTCCTGTCAACAATAACACACATCCTGTCAACAACAACACACACCCTGTCAACAACAACACACCCTGTCAACAATAACACACCCTGTCAACAACAACACACACTCTGTCAACAACAACACCCTGTCAACAATAACACACATCCTGTCAACAACAACACACACCCTGTCAACAACAACACACGTCCTGTCAACAATAACACACCCTGTCAACAACAACACATGTCCTGTCAACAACAACACACCCTGTCAACAACAACACACCCTGTCATCAACAACACATACCCTGTCAACAACAACACACCCTGTCAACAATAACACACGTCCTGTCAACAACAACACACGTCCTGTCAACAACAACACAAATCCTGTCAACAACAACACACACCCTGTCAACAACAACACACCCTGTAAACAATAACACACGTCCTGTCAACAACAACACACACCCTGTCAACAACAACACACCCTGTCAACAACAACACACGTCCTGTCAACAACAAAACACACCCTGTCAACAACAACACACCCTGTCAACAACAACACACCCTGTCAACAACAACACACGTCCTGTCAACAACAACACAAATCCTGTCAACAACAACACACACCCTGTCAACAACAACACACCCTGTAAACAATAACACACACTTTGTCAACAATAACACACGTCCTGTCAACAATAACACACATCCTGTCAACAACAAAACACACCCTGTCAACAACAACACACCCTGTCAACAACAACACACGTCCTGTCAACAACAACACACACCCTGTCAACAACAACACACCCTGTCAACAACAACACACGTCATGTCAACAACAACACACGTTCTGTCAACAACAACACACGTCATGTCAACAACAACACACGTCATGTCAACAACAACACACGTCCTGTCAACAACAACACACGTTCTGTCAACAACAACACACGTCATGTCAACAACAACAACACACCCTGTCAACAATAACACACACTCTGTCAACAATAACACACGTCCTGTCAACAATAACACACATCCTGTCAACAACAAAACACACCCTGTCAACAACAACACACCCTGTCAACAACAACACACCCTGTCAACAACAACACACGTCATGTCAACAACAACACACGTTCTGAAACAGTTCCAGATACATTAACACACTGCTATAGACACATATACATTAACACACTGCTATAGACACAGATACATTAACACCCTGCTATAGACACAGATACATTAACACACTGCTATAGACACAGATACATTAACACAGTGCTATAGACACAGATACATTAACACACTGCTATAGACACAGATACATTAACACACTGCTATAGACACAGATACATTAACACCCTGCTATAGACACAGATACATTAACACACTGCTATAGACACAGATACATTAACACACTGCTATAGACACAGATAAACAGACACAATATGGACTCTGTGTTCTATGAATCCTCTTCACAGACATAGAACATGAGTGGGCATTGACCAGACGACAGCTAGAGTCAGTAGTGTGTGTTGGAGTGAAATATACAATACATTACAGAAACCTAAAAAAACAAACTTATGTAGTACTTTAAAGTATTTTTACTCAAGTAACACTCAAACCCTTGACAGTCAACAGACCAGATGTATGTCTTTGAGCCAATTCATTTTAAATCATACACTCAAGAAGTTATAAAGATAATTTAGTTGCGAATGTCAACCTGCAGTACCCTGGTCGGCCTTCATCCAGAGTTACTCAATGAGAGGGGGGCAGCACTGAGCTAGCAACGTCACTTCCTGGAGTATCTCAAACTGCACATGTTATATCCCCTGAATGTCAACCTGCAGTACCCCGGTCAGGCCTTCATCCAGAGTTACTCAATGAGAGGGGGGCAGCACTGAGCTAGCAACGTCACTTCCTGGAGTATCTCAAACTGCACATGTTATATCCCCTGAGGACGCCATCTGAACTGACTTCATTTGGCTTCGATGCGCTCTTGAGTCGTCACGTATGAATGAATGGTGACACGTGATTAATGGCTTTGTCCGTTCGTATTTGCAGTCATTGGATACAACCCACAAACACATTAAAAACACGTGGTCTGTGGCTGGGCTCAGTCCATACACATACACCCTGTCAACATACTTGACCTTGACCTTGACCTCTCTCTAGGACCAGCTGGCTAGGCCCTCCCTGTCTCTCTCTAGGACCAGCTGGCTAGGCCCTCCCAGTCTCTCTCTAGGACAAGCTGGCTAGGCCCTCCCAGTCTCTCTCTAGGACCAGCTGGCCCTCCCAGTCTCTCTCTAAGACCAGCTGGCTAGGCCCTCCCTGTCTCTCTCTAGGACCAGCTGGCAACGTCCTCCCAGTCTCTCTCTAGGACCAGCTGGCTAGGCACTCCCAGTCTCTCTCTAGGACCAGCTGGCTAGGCCCTCCCAGTCTCTCTCTAGGACCAGCTGGCTAGGCCCTCCCAGTCTCTCTCTATGACCAGCTGGCTAGGTCCTCCCAGTCTCTCTCTATGACCAGCTGGCTAGGTCCTCCCTATCTCTCTCTAGGACCAGCTGGCCCTCCCAGTCTCTCTCTATGAGCAGCTGGCTATGTCCTCCCAGTCTCTCTCTATCAGCTGGCTAGGCCCTCCCAGTCTCTCTCTAGGACCAGCTGGCTAGGTCCTCCCAGTCTCTCTCTATGACCAGCTGGCTAGGTCCTCCCTGTCTCTCTCTAGGACCAGCTGGCTAGGTCCTCCCAGTCTCTCTCTATGACCAGCTGGCTAGGTACTCCCTGTCTCTCTCTAGGACCAGCTGGATAGGCCCTCCCAGTCTCTCTCTAGGACCAGCTGGCTAGGCCCTCCCAGTCTCTCTCTAGGACCAGCTGGCCCTCCCAGTCTCTCTCTAAGACCAGCTGGCTAGGCCCTCCCTGTCTCTCTCTAGGACCAGCTGGATAGGCCCTCCCAGTCTCTCTCTAGGACCAGCTGGCTAGGCCCTCCCAGTCTCTCTCTAGGACCAGCTGGCCCTCCCAGTCTCTCTCTAAGACCAGCTGGCTAGGCCCTCCCTGTCTCTCTCTAGGACCAGCTGGCTAGGCCCTCCCAGTCTCTCTCTAGGACCAGCTGGCTAGGCCCTCCCTGTCTCTCTCTAGGACCAGCTGGCAACGTCCTCCCAGTCTCTCTCTAGGACCAGCTGGCTAGGTACTCCCAGTCTCTCTCTAGGACCAGCTGGCTAGGCCCTCCCAGTCTCTCTCTAGGACCAGCTGGCTAGGCCCTCCCAGTCTCTCTCTATGACCAGCTGGCTAGGTCCTCCCAGTCTCTCTCTATGACCAGCTGGCTAGGTCCTCCCTGTCTCTCTCTAGGACCAGCTGGCCCTCCCAGTCTCTCTCTATGAGCAGCTGGCTATGTCCTCCCAGTCTCTCTCTATCAGCTGGCTAGGCCCTCCCAGTCTCTCTCTAGGACCAGCTGGCTAGGTCCTCCCAGTCTCTCTCTATGACCAGCTGGCTAGGTCCTCCCTGTCTCTCTCTAGGACCAGCTGGCTAGGTCCTCCCAGTCTCTCTCTATGACCAGCTGGCTAGGTCCTCCCAGTCTCTCTCTAGGACCAGCTAGCCCTCCCAGTCTATCTCTAGGACCAGCTGGCTAGGCCCTCCCTGTCTCTCTCTAGGACCAGCTGGCTAGGTCCTCCCAGTCTCTCTCTATGACCAGCTGGCTAGGTCCTCCCAGTCTCTCTCTAGGACCAGCTGACTAGGTCCTTCCAGTCTCTCTCTAGGACCAGCTAGCCCTCCCAGTCTATCTCTAGGACCAATTGGCTAGGCCCTCCCTGTCTCTCTCTAGGACCAGCTGGCTAGGCCCTCCCAGTCTCTCTCTAGGACCAGCTGGCTAGGCCCTCCCAGTCTCTCTCTAGGACCAGCTGGCTAGGCCCTCCCAGTCTCTCTCTATCAGCTGGTCCTCCCAGTCTCTCTCTAGGACCAGCTGGCCCTCCCAGTCTCTCTCTAGGACCAGCTGGCTAGTCCCTCCCAGTCTCTCTCTAGGACCAGCTGGCTAGGCCCTCCCAGTCTCTCTCTATGACCAGCTGGCTAGGTCCTTCCAGTCTCTCTCTATGACCAGCTGGCTAGGCCCTCCCTGTCTCTCTCTAGGACCAGCTGGCTAGGTCCTCCCAGTCTCTCTCTAGGACCAGCTGGCCCTCCCTGTCTCTCTCTAGGACCAGCTGGCTAGGCCCTCCCAGTCTCTCTCTAGGACCAGCTGGCTAGGCCCTCCCAGTCTCTCTCTAGGACCAGCTGGCTAGGTCCTCCCAGTCTCTCTCTATGACCAGCTGGCTAGGTCCTCCCACTCTCTCTCTATGACCAGCTGGCTAGGTCCTCCCAGTCTCTCTCTATGACCAGCTGGCTAGGTCCTCCCAGTCTCTCTCTATGACCAGCTGGCTAGTCCCTCCCAGTCTCTCTCTATGACCAGCTGGCTAGGCCCTCCCAGTCTCTCTCTAGTACCAGCTGGCTAGGCCCTCCCAGTCTCTCTCTAGGACCAGCTGGCCCTCCCAGTCTCTCTCTAGGACCAGCTGGCTAGGCCCTCCCAGTCTCTCTCTAGGACCAGCTGGCCCTCCCAGTCTCTCTCTAGGACCAGCTGGCCCTCCCAGTCTCTCTCTAGGACCAGCTGGCTAGGTCCTCCCAGTCTCTCTCTAGGACCAGCTGGCTAGGTCCTTCCAGTCTCTTTATAGGACCAGCTGGCTAGGCCCTCCCAGTCTCTCTCTATGACCAGCTGGCTAGGCCCTCCCAGTCTCTCTCTAGGACCAGCTGGCCCTCCCAGTCTCTCTCTAGGACCAGCTGGCTAGGCCCTCCCAGTCTCTCTCTAGGACCAGCTGGCTAGGCCCTCCCAGTCTCTCTCTAGGACCAGCTGGCTAGGTCCTCCCAGTCTCTCTATAGGACCAGCTGGCTAGGCCCTCCCAGTCTCTCTCTAGGACCAGCTGGCTAGGCCCTCCCAGTCTCTCTCCAGTACCAGCTGGCTAGGCCCTCCCAGTCTCTCCCTAGGACCAGCTGTCCCTCCCAGTCTCTCTCTAGGACCAGCTGGCCCTCCCAGTCTCTCTCTATGACCAGCTGGCTAGGCCCTCCCAGTCTCTCTCTAGGACCAGCTGGCTAGGCCCTCCCAGTCTCTCTCTAGGACCAGCTGGCCCTCCCAGTCTCTCTCTAGGACCAGCTGGCCCTCCCAGTCTCTCTCTATGACCAGCTGGCTAGGCCCTCCCAGTCTCTCTCTAGGACCAGCTGGCTAGGCCCTCCCAGTCTCTCTCTATCAGCTGGCTAGGCCCTCCCAGTCTCTCTCTAGGACCAGCTGGCTAGGCCCTCCCAGTCTCTCTCTAGGACCAGCTGGCTAGGCCCTCACAGTCTCTCTCTATCAGCTGGCCCTCCCTGTCTCTCTCTAGGACCAGTTGGCCCTCCCAGTCTCTCTCTAGGACCAGCTGGCTAGGCCCTCCCAGTCTCTCTCTAGGACAAGCTGGCTAGGCCCTCCCTGTCTCTCTCTAGGACCAGCTGGCCCTCCCAGTCTCTCTCTAGGACCAGCTGGCTAGGTCCTCCCAATCTCTCTCTAGGACCAGATGGCTAGGTCCTTCCAGTCTCTCTCCAGGACCAGCTGGCTAGGTCCTCCCAGTCTCTCTCTAGGACCAGCTGTCTAGGCCCTCCCAGTCTCTCTCTATGACCAGCTGGCTAGGTCCTTCCAGTCTCTCTCCAGGACCAGCTGGCTAGGCCCTCCCAGTCTCTCTCTAGGACCAGTTGGCCCTCCCAGTCTCTCTCTAGGACCAGCTGGCTAGGCCCTCCCAGTCTCTCTCTAGGACAAGCTGGCTAGGCCCTCCCTGTCTCTCTCTAGGACCAGCTGGCCCTCCCAGTCTCTCTCTAGGACCAGCTGGCTAGGTCCTCCCAGTCTCTCTCTATGACCAGCTGGCTAGGTCCTCCCTGTCTCTCTCTAGGACCAGCTGGCTAGGTCCTCCCAGTCTCTCTCTATGACCAGCTGGCTAGGTACTCCCTGTCTCTCTCTAGGACCAGCTGGATAGGCCCTCCCAGTCTCTCTCTAGGACCAGCTGGCTAGGCCCTCCCTGTCTCTCTCTAGGACCAGCTGGCCCTCCCAGTCTCTCTCTAGGACCAGCTGGCTAGGCCCTCCCTGTCTCTCTCTAGGACCAGCTGGCCCTCCCAGTCTCTCTCTAGGACCAGCTGGCTAGGTCCTCCCAGTCTCTCTATAGGACCAGCTGGCTAGGCCCTCCCAGTCTCTCTCTAGGACCAGCTGGCTAGGCCCTCCCAGTCTCTCTCCAGTACCAGCTGGCTAGGCCCTCCCAGTCTCTCCCTAGGACCAGCTGTCCCTCCCAGTCTCTCTCTAGGACCAGCTGGCCCTCCCAGTCTCTCTCTATGACCAGCTGGCTAGGCCCTCCCAGTCTCTCTCTAGGACCAGCTGGCTAGGCCCTCCCAGTCTCTCTCTAGGACCAGCTGGCCCTCCCAGTCTCTCTCTAGGACCAGCTGGCCCTCCCAGTCTCTCTCTATGACCAGCTGGCTAGGCCCTCCCAGTCTCTCTCTAGGACCAGCTGGCTAGGCCCTCCCAGTCTCTCTCTATCAGCTGGCTAGGCCCTCCCAGTCTCTCTCTAGGACCAGCTGGCTAGGCCCTCCCAGTCTCTCTCTAGGACCAGCTGGCTAGGCCCTCACAGTCTCTCTCTATCAGCTGGCCCTCCCTGTCTCTCTCTAGGACCAGTTGGCCCTCCCAGTCTCTCTCTAGGACCAGCTGGCTAGGCCCTCCCAGTCTCTCTCTAGGACAAGCTGGCTAGGCCCTCCCTGTCTCTCTCTAGGACCAGCTGGCCCTCCCAGTCTCTCTCTAGGACCAGCTGGCTAGGTCCTCCCAATCTCTCTCTAGGACCAGATGGCTAGGTCCTTCCAGTCTCTCTCCAGGACCAGCTGGCTAGGTCCTCCCAGTCTCTCTCTAGGACCAGCTGTCTAGGCCCTCCCAGTCTCTCTCTATGACCAGCTGGCTAGGTCCTTCCAGTCTCTCTCCAGGACCAGCTGGCTAGGTCCTCCCAGTCTCTCTCTGTGACCAGCTGGCTAGGCCCTCCCAGTCTCTCTCTAGGACCAGCTGGCTAGGCCCTCCCAGTCTCTCCTTAGGACCAGCTGGCTAGGTCCTCCCAGTCTCTCCCTATGACCAGCTGGCTAGGCCCTCCCAGTCTCTCTCTAGGACCAGCTGGCTAGGCCCTCCCTGTCTCTCTCTAGGACCAGCTGGCCCTCCCTGTCTCTCTCTAGGACCAGCTGGCTAGGCCCTCCCAGTCTCTCTCTAGGACCAGCTGGCTAGGCCCTCCCAGTCTCTCTCTAGGACCAGCTGGCTAGGTCCTCCCAGTCTCTCTCTATGACCAGCTGGCTAGGTCCTCCCACTCTCTCTCTATGACCAGCTGGCTAGGTCCTCCCAGTCTCTCTCTATGACCAGCTGGCTAGGTCCTCCCAGTCTCTCTCTATGACCAGCTGGCTAGTCCCTCCCAGTCTCTCTCTATGACCAGCTGGCTAGGCCCTCCCAGTCTCTCTCTAGTACCAGCTGGCTAGGCCCTCCCAGTCTCTCTCTAGGACCAGCTGGCCCTCCCAGTCTCTCTCTAGGACCAGCTGGCTAGGCCCTCCCAGTCTCTCTCTAGGACCAGCTGGCCCTCCCAGTCTCTCTCTAGGACCAGCTGGCCCTCCCAGTCTCTCTCTAGGACCAGCTGGCTAGGTCCTCCCAGTCTCTCTCTAGGACCAGCTGGCTAGGTCCTTCCAGTCTCTTTATAGGACCAGCTGGCTAGGCCCTCCCAGTCTCTCTCTATGACCAGCTGGCTAGGCCCTCCCAGTCTCTCTCTAGGACCAGCTGGCCCTCCCAGTCTCTCTCTAGGACCAGCTGGCTAGGCCCTCCCAGTCTCTCTCTAGGACCAGCTGGCTAGGCCCTCCCAGTCTCTCTCTAGGACCAGCTGGCTAGGTCCTCCCAGTCTCTCTATAGGACCAGCTGGCTAGGCCCTCCCAGTCTCTCTCTAGGACCAGCTGGCTAGGCCCTCCCAGTCTCTCTCCAGTACCAGCTGGCTAGGCCCTCCCAGTCTCTCCCTAGGACCAGCTGTCCCTCCCAGTCTCTCTCTAGGACCAGCTGGCCCTCCCAGTCTCTCTCTATGACCAGCTGGCTAGGCCCTCCCAGTCTCTCTCTAGGACCAGCTGGCTAGGCCCTCCCAGTCTCTCTCTAGGACCAGCTGGCCCTCCCAGTCTCTCTCTAGGACCAGCTGGCCCTCCCAGTCTCTCTCTATGACCAGCTGGCTAGGCCCTCCCAGTCTCTCTCTAGGACCAGCTGGCTAGGCCCTCCCAGTCTCTCTCTATCAGCTGGCTAGGCCCTCCCAGTCTCTCTCTAGGACCAGCTGGCTAGGCCCTCCCAGTCTCTCTCTAGGACCAGCTGGCTAGGCCCTCACAGTCTCTCTCTATCAGCTGGCCCTCCCTGTCTCTCTCTAGGACCAGTTGGCCCTCCCAGTCTCTCTCTAGGACCAGCTGGCTAGGCCCTCCCAGTCTCTCTCTAGGACAAGCTGGCTAGGCCCTCCCTGTCTCTCTCTAGGACCAGCTGGCCCTCCCAGTCTCTCTCTAGGACCAGCTGGCTAGGTCCTCCCAATCTCTCTCTAGGACCAGATGGCTAGGTCCTTCCAGTCTCTCTCCAGGACCAGCTGGCTAGGTCCTCCCAGTCTCTCTCTAGGACCAGCTGTCTAGGCCCTCCCAGTCTCTCTCTATGACCAGCTGGCTAGGTCCTTCCAGTCTCTCTCCAGGACCAGCTGGCTAGGTCCTCCCAGTCTCTCTCTATGACCAGCTGGCTAGGCCCTCCCAGTCTCTCTCTAGGACCAGCTGGCTAGGCCCTCCCAGTCTCTCCTTAGGACCAGCTGGCTAGGTCCTCCCAGTCTCTCCCTATGACCAGCTGGCTAGGCCCTCCCAGTCTCTCTCTAGTACCAGCTGGCTAGGCCCTCCCTGTCTCTCTCTAGGACCAGCTGGCCCTCCCAGTCTCTCTCTAGGACCAGCTGGCTAGGCCCTCCCAGTCTCTCTCTAGGACCAGCTGGCTAGGTCCTTCCAGTCTCTCTCTAGGACCAGTTGGCTAGGCCCTCCCAGTCTCTCTCTAGGACCAGCTGGCTAGGTCCTTCCAGTCTTTCTCTAGGACCAGCTGGCTAGGTCCTTCCAGTCTCTCTCCAGGACCAGCTGGCTAGGTCCTCCCAGTCTCTCCAAAGGACCAGCTGTCTAGGCCCTCCCAGTCTCTCTCTAGGACCAGCTGGCTAGGTCCTCCCAGTCTCTCTCTAGGACCAGCTGGCTAGGTCCTCCCAGTCTCTCTCTAGGACCAGCTGGCTAGGCCCTCCCAGTCTCTCCAAAGGACCAGCTGTCTAGGTCCTCCCAGTCTCTCTCTAGGACCAGCTGGCTAGGCCCACCCAGTCTCTCTCTATGACCAGCTGGCTAGGCCCTCCCAGTCTCTCTCCAGGACCAGCTGGCTAGGCCCTCCCTGTCTCTCTCTATGACCAGCTGGCTAGGCCCTCCCAGTCTCTCTCTAGGACCAGCTGGCTAGGCCCTCCCAGTCTCTCTCTATGACCAGCTGGCTAGGCCCTCCCAGTCTCTCTCTAGGACCAGCTGGCTAGGCCCTCCCAGTCTCTCTCTAGGACCAGCTGGCTAGGCCCTCCCAGTCTCTCTCTATGACCAGCTGGCTAGGCCCTCCCAGTCTCTCTCTAGGACCAGCTGGCTAGGCCCTCCCAGTCTCTCTCTAGGACCAGCTGGCTAGGCCCTCCCAGTCTCTCTCTAGGACCAGCTGGCTAGGCCCACCCAGTCTCTCTCTATGACCAGCTGGCTAGGCCCTCCCAGTCTCTCTCCAGGACCAGCTGGCTAGGCCCACCCAGTCTCTCTCCAGGACCAGCTGGCTCGTCCCTCCCCGAGCTTTTGAAGAAAAAAAAACATGTAACTCTCCAAAATGATCATTAAAGAAAATAGCAGAGAATATTACATTTGTCTTTAGTAGGCTGTCAACGTTGCACTTGCCAGCTGTCAGATCAATCCGTGGTTGACACCTACTGCTGTCGTTCATACCACATTCATGTTATCCACTAGAGGGCAGCATTTACCAATTCAGTGGTTAAGGGCCGTCCACACCAAGGACCGTAACTAGAACGATAAATCATACATAACTATAAATCATTGGCGAGCATCCACACAAGAGGAAAGTTGATAATTCTCCAGTATTCTACACCTGTCAGTCAACTGCTCAAAGCATCCTACTGCACGCTGTATGAATATTAATGGAGTGGTGACACAGACCTTTCACCGGGTCAGGGCGTTTCTGTCATCAGCGCAACAATGTTATCATCGCTGTCTGTCATCAGGGAAACAATGTTATCATCCCTGACCAGTGATGCACTCTCTCTGCAGCTTCCCCCAACAGTTCTTTGGCCCAGGCCTATTTTACATTCATCCATTACCAAGAGCAAGCCTGCCTCTCTCCAATGAAAAGCCTATTTGGGCCTAACATAAAATATACTAGAAAATACCTGTCCTATAAGCTTCTCCTGAGATTTCACCAGAAGAGGGTTAACGGAGGGGCTTCCTTAGCCTATAGCTGACTGCGCAACTGAAGGAGAGGCGCTTGAGTTGTGTAGCAGAAGAAGCTAAATATTAGCTAGATATCAGGCCACTCATTAGGGAAATATTAGGGCTATAAGTATTTACCTGTGTAGGTGTCAGAGCGGTGTGTGGTGTCAGAGATGTGTGTGGTGTCAGAGATGTGTCTGGTGTCAGATCTGTGCCTGGTGTCAGAGCGGTGTGTGGTGTCAGAGATGTGTGTGGTGTCAGAGATGTGTGTTTCAGAGCTTTGTCTGTTGTCAGAACTGTGTCTGGTGTCAGATCTGTGTCTGGTGTCAGATCTGAGTCTGGTGTCAGATATGTGTCTGGTGTCAGATCTGAGTCTGGTGTCAGAGTTGTGTCTGGTGTCAGAACTGTGTCTGGTGTCAGAGCTGAGTCTGGTGTCAGAGTTGTGTCTGGTGTCAGAACTGTGTCTGGTGTCAGAGCTGAGTCTGGTGTCAGAGCTGAGTCTGGTGTCAGAGATGTGTCTGGTGTCAGATCTGAGTCTGGTGTCAGAGTTGTGTCTGGTGTCAGATCTGAGTCTGGTGTCAGATCTGTGTCTGGTGTCAGAGCTGTGTCTGGTGTCAGAGCTGTGTCTGGTGTCAGAGGTGTGTCTGGTGTCAGAACTGTGTCTGGTGTCAGAGATGTGTCTGGTGTCAGAGATGTGTCTGGTGTCAGAGATGTGTCTGGTGTCCGATCTGTGTCTGGTGTCAGAGCTGTGTCTGGTGTCAGAGCTGTGTCTGGTGTCAGAGCTGTGTCTGGTGTCAGAGGTGTGTCTGGTGTCAGAGATGTGTCTGGTGTCAGATATGTGTCTGGTGTCAGATTGTGTCTGGTGTCAGAGATGTGTCTGGTGTCAGAGCTGTGTCTGGTGACAGAGCTGTGTCTGGTGTCAGAGCTGTGTCTGGTGTCAGAGATGTGTCTGGTGTCAGAGATGTGTCTGGTGTTAGAACTGTGTGTGTCAGAGAAGTGTGTCAGAGCAGTGTGTCTCAGAGATGTGTCTGGTGTCAGAACTGTGTCTGGTGTCAGAGATGTGTCTGGTGTCAGAGATGTGTCTGGTGTCAGAGCTGTGTCTGGTGTCAGAGCTGTGTCTGGTGACAGAGCTGTGTCTGGTGTCAGAGCTGTGTCTGGTGTTAGAACTGTGTGTGTCAGAGAAGTGTGTCTCAGAGGTGTGTCTGGTGTCAGAGGTGTGTCTGGTGTCAGAGCTGTGTCTGGTGTCAGAGCTGTGTCTGGTGTCAGCTGTGTCTGGTGACAGAGATGTGTCTGGTGACAGAGATGTGTCTGGTGTCAGAGCTGTGTCTGGTGTCAGAGCTGTGTCTGGTGTCAGAGCTGTGTCTGGTGTCAGAGCTGTGTCTGGTGTCAGAGATGTGTCTGCGCCGAATACAACTGGTGTAAACTTTACCGTAAAATGCTTGCTTACGAGACCTTCCCAACGATGCAGAGTTTAAAAATACAATGGTAACACAAGGAATAAATTAAAATACACACGAATGGTTCTACACACAGGAAGTATCCAATAGACTAGGCCTGATCATCCAACCTTCTGGATCAGTCTGGGTCTATACACCCTCTCACACCCTCTCACACACTCTCACACCCTCTCACACACTCTCACACCCTCTCACACCCTCTCACACCCTCTCACACACTCTCACACCCTCTCACACCCTCTCACACCCTCTCACACACTCTCACACCCTCTCACACCCTCTCACACACTCTCACACCCTCTCACACCCTCTCACACCCTCTCACACACTCTCACACCCTCTCACACCCTCTCACACCCTCTCACACACTCTCACACCCTCTCACACACTCTCACACACTCTCACACCCTCTCACACACTCTCACACCCTCTCACACCCTCTCACACACTCTCACACCCTCTCACACCCTCTCACACACTCTCACACCCTCTCACACACTCTCACAAACTCTCACACACTCTCACACACTCTCACACCCTCTCACACCCTCTCACACACTCTCACACCCTCTCACACCCTCTCACACCCTCTCACACCCTCTCACACCCTCTCACACACTCTCACACCCTCTCACACACTCTCACACCCTCTCACACCCTCTCACACCCTCTCACACCCTCTCACACACTCTCACACCCTCTCACACCCTCTCACACCCTCTCACACCCTCTCACACCCTCTCAAACCCTCTCACACCCTCTCACACCCTCTCACACCCTCTCACACACTCTCACACCCTCTCACACACTCTCACACCCTCTCACACACTCTCACACACTCTCACACACTCTCACACACTCTCACACCCTCTCACACACTCTCACACCCTCTCACACACTCTCACACACTCTCACACCCTCTCACACACTCTCACACCCTCTCACACACTCTCACACCCTCTCACACACTCTCACAAACTCTCACACACTCTCACACACTCTCACACCCTCTCACATACTCTCACACCCTCTCACACACTCTCACACCCTCTCACACCCTCTCACACACTCTCACACCCTCTCACACCCTCTCACACACTCTCACACACTCTCACACCCTCTCACACCCTCTCACACCCTCTCACACCCTCTCACACACTCTCACACACTCTCACACCCTCTCACACCCTCTCACACACTCTCACACCCTCTCACACACTCTCACACACTCTCACACACTCTCACACCCTCTCACACAGTCTCACACCCTCTCACAACCTCTCACACCCTCTCACACACTCTCACACCCTCTCACACACTCTCACACCCTCTCACACACTCTCACACCCTCTCACACACTCTCACACCCTCTCACACCCTCTCACACCCTCTCACACACTCTCACACCCTCTCACACACTCTCACACCCTCTCACACACTCTCACACCCTCTCACACACTCTCACACCCTCTCACACCCTCTCACACCCTCTCACAAACTCTCACAAACTCTCACACACTCTCACACACCCTCACACCCTCAATGCACACATCCACAAATACAGGCACGTGTATGGTCTATGCATTTGTACTGGTATATCTATACATTTCTGACATAGGGACAACAGCAAATAGTGAGAGCACCTAGCCTGTTAATACATACAGGGAGGAGACAAGTACATGGCTATATACAGGGAGTATTAAATAACATGGCTATATACAGGGAGTATTAAATAACATGGCTATATACAGGGAGTAGAAAATAACATGGCTATATACAGGGAGTAGAAAATAACATGGCTATATACAGGGAGTAGAAAATAACATGGCTATATACAGGGAGTAGAAAATAACATGGCTATATACAGGGAGTAGAAAATAACATGGCTATATACAGGGAGTAGAAAATAACATGGCTATATACAGGGAGTAGAAAATAACATGGCTATATACAGGAAGTATTACATAACATGGCTATATACAGGGAGTAGAAAATAACATGGCTATATACAGGAAGTAGAAAATAACATGGCTATATACAGGGAGTAGAAAATAACATGGCTACATACAGGAAGTAGAAAATAACATGGTTATCTATATATACAGGAAGTAGAAAATAACATGGCTATATATATATACAGGGAGTAGAAAATAACATGGCTATGTATATATATACAGGAAGTAGAAAATAACATGGTTATATATATATGTATATACACAGGGAGTAGATAATAACACGGCTATATACAGGAAGTATTAAATAACATGGCTATATACAGGGAGTAGAAAATAACATGGCTACATGTATAAATACAGGAAGTAGAAAATAACATGGCTATATACAGGGAGTAGAAAATAACATGGCTATATACAGGGAGTAGAAAATAACATGGCTACATGTATAAATACAGGAAGTAGAAAATAACATGGCTATATACAGGGAGTAGAAAATAACATGGCTATATACAGGAAGTAGAAAATAACATGGCTACATGTATAAATACAGGAAGTAGAAAATAACATGGCTATATACAGGGAGTAGAAAATAACATGGCTGTACATATATATACAGGAAGTAGAAATAACATGGCTATATACAGGAAGTAGAAAATAACATGGCTATATACAGGGAGTAGAAAATAACATGGCTATATACAGGAAGTAGAAAATAACATGGCTAAATACAGGAAGTAGAATATAACATGGCTATATACAGGAAGTAGAAAATAACATGGCTATATACAGGGAGTAGAAAATAACATGGCTATATACAGGAAGTAGAATATAACATGGCTTTATACAGGAAGTAGAAAATAACATGGCTATATACAGGAAGTAGAATATAACATGGCTATATACAGGAAGTAGAAAATAACATGGCTATATACAGGAAGTAGAAAATAACATGGCTATATACAGGAAGTAGAAAATAACATGGCTATATATATATATATAGAGGGAGGAGTTGGTGAGTGCTCCCTCTCTGCCTTGAATTACTAATTTTAGAAGTTTTTCTTTGCGAGATGTTGGATTTTTGTCAATGATGTCGAGCACTCCTCCTATTTTCCTTTGTTGGATGTAGTGTAGAGGTCTACCTGAACTAGCTGTAGTGTAGAGGTCTACCTGAACTAGCTGTAGTGTAGAGGTCTACCTGTAGTGTAGAGGTCTACCTGAACTAGCTGTAGTGTAGAGGTCTACCTGAACTAGCTGTAGTGTAGAGGTCTACCTGAACTAGCTGTAGTATAGAGGTCTACCTGTAGTGTAGAGGTCTACCTGTAGTGTAGAGGTCTACCTGAACTAGCTGTAGTGTGGAGGTCTACCTGGATGTAGTGTAGAGGTCTACCTGAACTAGCTGTAGTGTAGAGGTCTACCTGAACTAGCTGTAGTGTAGAGGTCTACCTGAACTAGCTGTAGTGTAGAGGTCTACCTGGATGTAGTGTAGAGGTCTACCTGAAGTAGCTGTAGTGTAGAGATCTACCTGAACTAGCTGTAGTGTAGAGGTCTACCTGAACTAGCTGTAGTGTAGAGGTCTACCTGAACTAGCTGTAGTGTAGAGGTCTACCTGAACTAGCTATAGTGTAGAGGTCTACCTGTAGTGTAGAGGTCTACCTGTAGTGTAGAGGTCTACCTGAACTAGCTGTAGTTTGGAGGTCTACCTGAACTAGCTGTAGTGTAGAGGTCTACCTGAACTAGCTGTAGTGTGGAGGTCTACCTGGATGTAGTGTAGAGGTCTACCTGAACTAGCTGTAGTGTAGAGGTCTACCTGAACTAGCTGTAGTGTAGAGGTCTACCTGAACTAGCTGTAGTGTAGAGGTCTACCTGAACTAGCTGTAGTGTAGAGGTCTACCTGAACTAGCTGTAGTGTAGAGGTCTACCTGGATGTAGTGTAGAGGTCTACCTGAACTAGCTGTAGTGTAGAGGTCTACCTGAACTAGCTGTAGTGTAGAGGTCTACCTGAACTAGCTGTAGTGTAGAGGTCTACCTGAACTAGCTATAGTGTAGAGGTCTACCTGTAGTGTAGAGGTCTACCTGTAGTGTAGAGGTCTACCTGAACTAGCTGTAGTGTGGAGGTCTACCTGAACTAGCTGTAGTGTAGAGGTCTACCTGAACTAGCTGTAGTGTGGAGGTCTACCTGAACTAGCTGTAGTGTAGAGGTCTACCTGTAGTGTAGAGGTCTACCTGTAGTGTAGAGGTCTACCTGTAGTGTAGAGGTCTACCTAAACTAGCTGTAGTGTAGAGGTCTACCTGAACTAGCTGTAGTGTAGAGGTCTACCTGAACTAACTGTAGTGTAGAGGTCTACCTGAACTGGCTGTAGTGTAGAGGTCTACCTGAACTACCTGTAGTGTAGAGGTCTACCTGAACTACCTGTAGTGTAGTGGTCTACCTAAACTAGCTGTAGTGTAGAGGTCTACCTGTAGTGTAGAGGTCTACCTGAACTAGCTGTAGTATAGAGGTCTACCTGAACTAGCTGTAGTGTGGAGGTCTACCTGAACTAGCTGTAGTATAGAGGTCTACCTGAACTAGCTGTAGTGTAGAGGTCTACCTGTAGTGTAGAGGTCTACCTGTAGTGTAGAGGTCTACCTG
>NC_074672.1:49220276-49425276 GCF_029448725.1 Salvelinus fontinalis | reverse complement strand
CCCTCTGATCCAGTAGATCTCTACAGGTAAAGAGTAGAGACAACCCTCTGATCCAGTAGATCTCTACAGGTAAAGAGTAGAGACAACCCTCTGATCCAGTAGATCTCTACAGGCCTGGTAAAGAGTAGAGACAACCCTCTGATCCAGTAGATCTCTACAGACCTGGTAAAGAGTAGAGACAACCCTCTGATCCAGTAGATCTCTACAGGTAAAGAGTAGAGACAGCCCACTGATCCAGTAGATCTCTACAGGTAAAGAGTAGAGACAACCCTCTGATCCAGTAGATCTCTACAGGTAAAGAGTAGAGACAACCCTCTGATCCAGTAGATCTCTACAGGTAAAGAGTAGAGACAACCCTCTGATCCAGTAGATCTCTACAGGTAAAGAGTAGAGACAACCCTCTGATCCAGTAGATCTCTACAGGTAAAGAGTAGAGACAGCCCTCTGATCCAGTAGATCTCTACAGGTAAAGAGTAGAGACAACCCTCTGATCCAGTAGATCTCTACAGGTAAAGAGTAGAGACAACCCTCTGATCCAGTAGATCTCTACAGGTAAAGAGTAGAGACAACCCTCTGATCCAGTAGATCTCTACAGGTAAAGAGTAGAGACAACCCTCTGATCCAGTAGATCTCTACAGGCCTGGTAAAGAGTAGAGACAACCCTCTGATCCAGTAGATCTCTACAGGTAAAGAGTAGAGACAGCCCTCTGATCCAGTAGATCTCTACAGGTAAAGAGTAGAGACAACCCTCTGATCCAGTAGATCTCTACAGGCCTGGTAAAGAGTAGAGACAACCCTCTGATCCAGTAGATCTCTACAGGCCTGGTAAAGAGTAGAGACAAGCCTCTGATCCAGTAGATCTCTACAGGTAAAGAGTAGAGACAACCCTCTGATCCAGTAGATCTCTACAGACCTGGTAAAGAGTAGAGACAACCCTCTGATCCAGTAGATCTCTACAGGTAAAGAGTAGAGACAACCCTCTGATCCAGTAGCTCTCTACAGGTAAAGAGTAGAGACAACCCTCTGATCCAGTAGATCTCTACAGGTAAAGAGTAGAGACAACCCTCTGATCCAGTAGATCTCTACAGGTAAAGAGTAGAGACAACCCTCTGATCCAGTAGATCTCTACAGGCCTGGTAAAGAGTAGAGACAACCCTCTGATCCAGTAGATCTCTACAGACCTGGTAAAGAGTAGAGACAACCCTCTGATCCAGTAGATCTCTACAGGTAAAGAGTAGAGACAGCCCACTGATCCAGTAGATCTCTACAGGTAAAGAGTAGAGACAACCCTCTGATCCAGTAGATCTCTACAGGTAAAGAGTAGAGACAACCCTCTGATCCAGTAGATCTCTACAGGTAAAGAGTAGAGACAACCCTCTGATCCAGTAGATCTCTACAGGTAAAGAGTAGAGACAACCCTCTGATCCAGTAGATCTCTACAGGTAAAGAGTAGAGACAGCCCTCTGATCCAGTAGATCTCTACAGGTAAAGAGTAGAGACAACCCTCTGATCCAGTAGATCTCTACAGGTAAAGAGTAGAGACAACCCTCTGATCCAGTAGATCTCTACAGGTAAAGAGTAGAGACAACCCTCTGATCCAGTAGATCTCTACAGGTAAAGAGTAGAGACAACCCTCTGATCCAGTAGATCTCTACAGGTAAAGAGTAGAGACAACCCTCTGATCCAGTAGATCTCTACAGGTAAAGAGTAGAGACAACCCTCTGATCCAGTAGATCTCTACAGGTAAAGAGTAGAGACAGCCCTCTGATCCAGTAGATCTCTACAGGTAAAGAGTAGAGACAACCCTCTGATCCAGTAGATCTCTACAGGTAAAGAGTAGAGACAACCCTCTGATCCAGTAGATCTCTACAGGTAAAGAGTAGAGACAACCCTCTGATCCAGTAGATCTCTACAGGTAAAGAGTAGAGACAACCCTCTGATCCAGTAGATCTCTACAGGTAAAGAGTAGAGACAACCCTCTGATCCAGTAGCTCTCTACATGTAAAGAGTAGAGACAACCCTCTGATCCAGTAGATCTCTACAGGTAAAGAGTAGAGACAGCCCTCTGATCCAGTAGATCTCTACAGGTAAAGAGTAGAGACAACCCTCTGATCCAGTAGATCTCTACAGGTAAAGAGTAGAGACAGCCCTCTGATCCAGTAGATCTCTACAGGTAAAGAGTAGAGACAACCCTCTGATCCAGTAGATCTCTACAGACCTGGTAAAGAGTAGAGACAACCCTCTGATCCAGTAGATCTCTACAGGTAAAGAGTAGAGACAACCCTCTGATCCAGTAGATCTCTACAGGTAAAGAGTAGAGACAACCCTCTGATCCAGTAGATCTCTACAGGTAAAGAGTAGAGACAACCCTCTGATCCAGTAGATCTCTACAGGTAAAGAGTAGAGACAGCCCTCTGATCCAGTAGATCTCTACAGGTAAAGAGTAGAGACAACCCTCTGATCCAGTAGATCTCTACAGGTAAAGAGTAGAGACAACCCTCTGATCCAGTAGATCTCTACAGGTAAAGAGTAGAGACAACCCTCTGATCCAGTAGATCTCTACAGGTAAAGAGTAGAGACAACCCTCTGATCCAGTAGATCTCTACAGGCCTGGTAAAGAGTAGAGACAACCCTCTGATCCAGTAGATCTCTACAGGCCTGGTAAAGAGTAGAGACAACCCTCTGATCCAGTAGATCTCTACAGACCTGGTAAAGAGTAGAGACAACCCTCTGATCCAGTAGATCTCTACAGGTAAAGAGTAGAGACAGCCCACTGATCCAGTAGATCTCTACAGGTAAAGAGTAGAGACAACCCTCTGATCCAGTAGATCTCTACAGGTAAAGAGTAGAGACAACCCTCTGATCCAGTAGATCTCTACAGGTAAAGAGTAGAGACAACCCTCTGATCCAGTAGATCTCTACAGGTAAAGAGTAGAGACAACCCTCTGATCCAGTAGATCTCTACAGGTAAAGAGTAGAGACAGCCCTCTGATCCAGTAGATCTCTACAGGTAAAGAGTAGAGACAACCCTCTGATCCAGTAGATATCTACAGGTAAAGAGTAGAGACAACCCTCTGATCCAGTAGATCTCTACAGGTAAAGAGTAGAGACAACCCTCTGATCCAGTAGATCTCTACAGGTAAAGAGTAGAGACAACCCTCTGATCCAGTAGATCTCTACAGGTAAAGAGTAGAGACAACCCTCTGATCCAGTAGATCTCTACAGGTAAAGAGTAGAGACAACCCTCTGATCCAGTAGATCTCTACAGGTAAAGAGTAGAGACAGCCCTCTGATCCAGTAGATCTCTACAGGTAAAGAGTAGAGACAACCCTCTGATCCAGTAGATCTCTACAGGTAAAGAGTAGAGACAACCCTCTGATCCAGTAGATCTCTACAGGTAAAGAGTAGAGACAACCCTCTGATCCAGTAGATCTCTACAGGTAAAGAGTAGAGACAACCCTCTGATCCAGTAGATCTCTACAGGTAAAGAGTAGAGACAACCCTCTGATCCAGTAGCTCTCTACAGGTAAAGAGTAGAGACAACCCTCTGATCCAGTAGATCTCTACAGGTAAAGAGTAGAGACAGCCCTCTGATCCAGTAGATCTCTACAGGTAAAGAGTAGAGACAACCCTCTGATCCAGTAGATCTCTACAGGTAAAGAGTAGAGACAGCCCTCTGATCCAGTAGATCTCTACAGGTAAAGAGTAGAGACAACCCTCTGATCCAGTAGATCTCTACAGACCTGGTAAAGAGTAGAGACAACACTCTGATCCAGTAGATCTCTACAGGTAAAGAGTAGAGACAACCCTCTGATCCAGTAGATCTCTACAGGTAAAGAGTAGAGACAACCCTCTGATCCAGTAGATCTCTACAGGTAAAGAGTAGAGACAACCCTCTGATCCAGTAGATCTCTACAGGTAAAGAGTACAGACAACCCTCTGATCCAGTAGATCTCTACAGGTAAAGAGTAGAGACAACCCTCTGATCCAGTAGATCTCTACAGGTAAAGAGTAGAGACAACCCTCTGATCCAGTAGCTCTCTACAGGTAAAGAGTAGAGACAACCCTCTGATCCAGTAGATCTCTACAGGTAAAGAGTAGAGACAACCCTCTGATCCAGTAGATCTCTACAGGTAAAGAGTAGAGACAACCCTCTGATCCAGTAGCTCTCTACAGGTAAAGAGTAGAGACAACCCTCTGATCCAGTAGATCTCTACAGGTAAAGAGTAGAGACAACCCTCTGATCCAGTAGATCTCTACAGGTAAAGAGTAGAGACAACCCTCTGATCCAGTAGATCTCTACAGGTAAAGAGTAGAGACAACCCTCTGATCCAGTAGATCTCTACAGGTAAAGAGTAGAGACAACCCTCTGATCCAGTAGATCTCTACAGGTAAAGAGTAGAGACAACCCGCTGATCCAGTAGCTCTCTACAGGTAAAGAGTAGAGACAACCCTCTGATCCAGTAGATCTCTACAGGTAAAGAGTAGAGACAACCCTCTGATCCAGTAGATCTCTACAGGCCTGGTAAAGAGTAGAGACAACCCTCTGATCCAGTAGATCTCTACAGGTAAAGAGTAGAGACAACCCTCTGATCCAGTAGATCTCTACAGGTAAAGAGTAGAGACAACCCTCTGATCCAGTAGATCTCTACAGGTAAAGAGTAGAGACAACCCTCTGATCCAGTAGATCTCTACAGGTAAAGAGTAGAGACAACCCTCTGATCCAGTAGATCTCTACAGGTAAAGAGTAGAGACAACCTTCTGATCCAGTAGATCTCTACAGGTAAAGAGTAGAGACAACCCTCTGATCCAGTAGATCTCAACAGGTAAAGAGTAGAGACAACCCTCTGATCCAGTAGATCTCTACAGGTAAAGAGTAGAGACAGCCCACTGATCCAGTAGATCTCTACAGGTAAAGAGTAGAGACAACCCTCTGATCCAGTAGATCTCTACAGGTAAAGAGTAGAGACAACCCTCTGATCCAGTAGATCTCTACAGGTAAAGAGTAGAGACAACCCTCTGATCCAGTAGATCTCTACAGGTAAAGAGTAGAGACAACCCTCTGATCCAGTAGATCTCTACAGGTCAAGAGTAGAGACAACCCTCTGATCCAGTAGATCTCTACAGGTAAAGAGTAGAGACAACCCTCTGATCCAGTAGATCTCTACAGACCTGGTAAAGAGTAGAGACAACCCTCTGATCCAGTAGATCTCTACAGGTAAAGAGTAGAGACAACCCTCTGATCCAGTAGATCTCTACAGGTAAAGAGTAGAGACAACCCTCTGATCCAGTAGATCTCTACAGGCCTGGTAAAGAGTAGAGACAACCCTCTGATCCAGTAGATCTCTACAGACCTGGTAAAGAGTAGAGACAACCCTCTGATCCAGTAGATCTCTACAGGTAAAGAGTAGAGACAGCCCACTGATCCAGTAGATCTCTACAGGTAAAGAGTAGAGACAACCCTCTGATCCAGTAGATCTCTACAGGTAAAGAGTAGAGACAACCCTCTGATCCAGTAGATCTCTACAGGTAAAGAGTAGAGACAACCCTCTGATCCAGTAGATCTCTACAGGTAAAGAGTAGAGACAACCCTCTGATCCAGTAGATCTCTACAGGTAAAGAGTAGAGACAACCCTCTGATCCAGTAGATCTCTACAGGTAAAGAGTAAAGACAACCCTCTGATCCAGTAGATCTCTACAGGTAAAGAGTAGAGACAACCCTCTGATCCAGTAGATCTCTACAGGTAAAGAGTAAAGACAACCCTCTGATCCAGTAGATCTCTACAGGTAAAGAGTAGAGACAACCCTCTGATCCAGTAGATCTCTCCAGGCCTGGTAAAGAGTAGAGACAACCCTCTGATCCAGTAGATCTCTACAGACCTGATAAAGAGTAGAGACAACACTCTGATCCAGTAGATCTCTACAGGTAAAGAGTAGAGACAACCCTCTGATCCAGTAGATCTCTACAGGTAAAGAGTAGAGACAACCCTCTGATCCAGTAGATCTCTACAGGCCTGGTAAAGAGTAGAGACAACCCTCTGATCCAGTAGATCTCTACAGGTAAAGAGTAGAGACAACCCTCTGATCCAGTAGATCTCTACAGGTAAAGAGTAGAGACAACCCTCTGATCCAGTAGATCTCTACAGGTAAAGAGTAGAGACAACCCTCTGATCCAGTAGATCTCTACAGGTAAAGAGTAGAGACAACCCTCTGATCCAGTAGATCTCTACAGGTAAAGAGTAGAGACAACCCTCTGATCCAGTAGATCTCTACAGGTAAAGAGTAGAGACAACCCTCTGATCCAGTAGATCTCTACAGGTAAAGAGTAGAGACAACCCTCTGATCCAGTAGATCTCTACAGGTAAAGAGTAGAGACAACCCTCTGATCCAGTAGATCTCTACAGGTAAAGAGTAGAGACAACCCTCTGATCCAGTAGATCTCTACAGGTAAAGAGTAGAGACAACCCTCTGATCCAGTAGATCTCTACAGGTAAAGAGTAGAGACAACCCTCTGATCCAGTAGCTCTCTACAGGTAAAGAGTAGAGACAACCCTCTGATCCAGTAGATCTCTACAGGTAAAGAGTAGAGACAACCCTCTGATCCAGTAGATCTCTACAGGTAAAGAGTAGAGACAACCCTCTGATCCAGTAGATCTCTACAGGTAAAGAGTAGAGACAACCCTCTGATCCAGTAGATCTCTACAGACCTGGTAAAGAGTAGAGACAACCCTCTGATCCAGTAGATCTCTACAGGTAAAGAGTAGAGACAACCCTCTGATCCAGTAGATCTCTACAGGTAAAGAGTAGAGACAACCCTCTGATCCAGTAGATCTCTACAGGTAAAGAGTAGAGACAACCCTCTGATCCAGTAGATCTCTACAGGTAAAGAGTAGAGACAACCCTCTGATCCAGTAGATCTCTACAGGTAAAGAGTAGAGACAACCCTCTGATCCAGTAGATCTCTACAGGTAAAGAGTAGAGACAACCCTCTGATCCAGTAGATCTCTACAGGTAAAGAGTAGAGACAACCCTCTGATCCAGTAGATCTCTACAGGTAAAGAGTAGAGACAACCCTCTGATCCAGTAGATCTCTACAGGTAAAGAGTAGAGACAACCCTCTGATCCAGTAGATCTCTACAGGTAAAGAGTAGAGACAACCCTCTGATCCAGTAGATCTCTACAGGTAAAGAGTAGAGACAACCCTCTGATCCAGTAGATCTCTACAGGTAAAGAGTAGAGACAACCCTCTGATCCAGTAGCTCTCTACAGGTAAAGAGTAGAGACAACCCTCTGATCCAGTAGATCTCTACAGGTAAAGAGTAGAGACAACCCTCTGATCCAGTAGATCTCTACAGGTAAAGAGTAGAGAGAGCCCTCTGATCCAGTAGATCTCTACATTTCCGATGACAAATGATGCACCACAGAACATCTCAACTGACCAGAGTCTTCTATAAAAACAGTTTTCCATTTCAACATTAAATAGACAGTGTAGATTTGCTTCCTGTCCAGGGGATGTACTTGTACATCAAGCTGCCTCATGCTACAGAAACAGGAGATAGTCGTTCTGGCTATAATCTGTCTCTGGGGAGGACTGACTGGCTTGGCTAGGGGCATCAGTAGACTGTCTCTGGAGAGGACTGACTGGCTGGCTGTGATTTGGCTAAGGGCATCAGTAGACTGTCTCTGGGGAGGACTGACTGGCTTGGCTAGGGACATCAGTAGACTGTCTCTGGGGAGGACTGACTGGCTTGGCTAGGGACATCAGTAGACTGTCTCTGGGGAGGACTGACTGGCTTGGCTAGGGACATCAGTAGACTGTCTCTGGGGAGGACTGACTGGCTTGGCTAGGGGCATCAGTAGACTGTCTCTGTGGAGGACTGACTGGCTTGGCTAGGGGCATCAGTAGACTGTCTCTTGGGAGGACTGACTGACTGACTGTGATTTGGCTAGCTGCATCAGTAGACTGTCTCTGTGGAGGACTGACTGGCTTGGCTAGGGGCATCAGTAGACTGTCTCTGGGGAGGACTGACTGACCGACTGACTGTGATTTGGCTAGGGACATCAGTAGACTGTCTCTGGGGAGGACTGACTGGCTTGGCTAGGGACATCAGTAGACTGTCTCTGGGGGAGGACTGACTGACTGACTGTGATTTGGCTAGGGGCATCAGTAGACTGTCTCTGGGGAGGACTGACTGGCTTGGCTAGGGGCATCAGTAGACTGTCTCTGGGGAGGACTGACTGGGTTGGCTAGGGACGTCAGTAGACTGTCTCTGGGGAGGACTGACTGGCTTGGCTAGGGACATCAGTAGACTGTCTCTGGGGAGGACTGACTGGCTTGGCTAGATTCATCAGTAGACTGTCTCTGGGGAGGACTGACTGACTGACTGGCTTGGCTAGGGACATCAGTAGACTGTCTCTGGGGAGGACTGACTGGCTTGGCTAGGGGCATCAGTAGACTGTCTCTGGGGAGGACTGACTGGCTTGGCTAGGTTCATCAGTAGACTGTCTCTGGGGAGGACTGACTGACTGACTGGCTTGGCTAGGGACATCAGTAGACTATCTCTGGGGAGGACTGACTGGCTTGGCTAGGGGCATCAGTAGACTGTCTCTGGGGAGGACTGACTGGCTTGGCTAGGGACATCAGTAGACTGTCTCTGGGGAGGACTGACTGGCTTGGCTAGGGACATCAGTAGACTGTCTCTGGGGAGGACTGACTGGCTTGGCTAGGGACATCAGTAGACTGTCTCTGGGGAGGACTGACTGGCTTGGCTAGGGACATCAGTAGACTGTCTCTGGGGAGGACTGACTGGCTTGGCTAGGGACATCAGTAGACTGTCTCTGTGGAGGACTGACTGGCTTGGCTAGGGACATCAGTAGACTGTCTCTGGGGAAGACTGACTGGCTTGGCTAGGGATATCGGTAGACTGTCTCTGGGGAGGACTGACTGGCTTGGCTAGGTTCATCACTAGACTGTCTCTGGGGAGGACTGACTGATTGACTGGCTTGGCTAGGGACATCAGTAGACTGTCTCTGGGGAGGACTGACTGGCTTGGCTAGGGACATCAGTAGACTGTCTCTGGGGAGGACTGACTGGCTTGGCTAGGGACATCAGTAGACTGTCTCTGGGGAGGACTGACTGACTGACTGTGATTTGGCTAGGGGCATCAGTAGACTGTCTCTGGGGAGGACTGACTGGCTTGGCTAGGGACATCAGTAGACTGTCTCTGGGGAGGACTGACTGGCTTGGCTAGGGGCATCAGTAGACTGTCTCTGGGGAGGACTGACTGGCTTGGCTAGGGACATCAGTAGACTGTCTCTGGGGAGGACTGACTGGCTTGGCTAGGGACATCAGTAGACTGTCTCTGGGGAGGACTGACTGGCTTGGCTAGGTTCATCAGTAGACTGTCTCTGGGGAGGACTGACTGGCTTGGCTAGGGGCATCAGTAGACTGTCTCTGGGGAGGACTGACTGGCTTGGCTAGGGACATCAGTAGACTGTCTCTGGGGAGGACTGACTGGCTTGGCTAGGGACATCAGTAGACTGTCTCTGGGGAGGACTGACTGGCTTGGCTAGGGACATCAGTAGACTGTCTCTGGGGAGTACTGACTGGCTTGGCTAGGGGCATCAGTAGACTGTCTCTGTGGAGGACTGACTGGCTTGGCTAGGGGCATCAGTAGACTGTCTCTTGGGAGGACTGACTGACTGACTGTGATTTGGCTAGGGACATCAGTAGACTGTCTCTGGGGAGTACTGACTGGCTTGGCTAGGGGCATCAGTAGACTGTCTCTGGGGAGGACTGACTGGCTTGGCTAGGGACATCAGTAGACTGTCTCTGGGGAGGACTGACTGGCTTGGCTAGGGATATCAGTAGATCACTTGTGAGAGTTTGGTGTCTCAGGGTGGTGGTGCTGATCTAGGATCATGCTTGCCTTCTAAATCCTAATGAATAAAATGGGGATCCTAGATCATCACCACCACCCTGAGAGGGTTTGTGAATACAGGCGCTGGAGTTCACTGACTAATGCTCATCTGACTGAGGAGTGATGGGGTCAGGTGTGTAGTCCCAGGGGGTCTGAAGGGATCATCAACTTGATTCAACCACGGGCTGATTTTTTTATTCGAATGGATGGTTGGGGACTGGAAACAAAATTACAAATCATTTGTAGACTGCAAATTGACTGCAAGAAACCCCCCAAAAATACAATATTTGACTAAAACATAATCATTTCAAACCTTGTTCATGCTTGTATACAATCACATCTCTCTATTATGCGTGGGAATACAGATTTCCAAAAAATAAAATACATTTTAAAAATAAAAAGTAGCTGATTTCCTGGTGTTTTCACAGTCTTTCATGTAAAACAATGAAAATTATAAATTATTATTCTTATTTACATTCTTATTTATTTATTTATTATTATTCTTTTTTTGCTCAGAAAACTTGGAGGGCTAAATAAAAGGCCATTTGGCCCGCGGGCCGCCAGAACCGTGGTCTGAGTCTGGATAACAGCTTCATCTAAATGGAACAGACAGATCCATAACAGACAGGTTTGTCCTGGGAATCCCATAATTCCACAGGAGTGTTCAGGGAATACCCTGGGAACAGAACAGGGATTTGGAAGGGACCAGAGTTAGGGAGGGGCTCAGTAACTCATGTCTCAGGTACTTTGTCTCAGTAACTCATCTCATTTAATCCCTCCTCCCCTCTCTCTTTGTTCTCTGTATACCTGCCTAATGCTCTGATCCGATTCTCTCTCTGACGCTCTCTGTTTCTCTGTCTCTCTGATGCTCTCTCTCTCTCTCTCTCTCTCTCTCTCTCTCTCTCTCCCTTTCTCCCTTTCTCTCCCTTTCTCTCTGCTTTTGCTCCCTATGTCAACACGCATTGTTGCGGTCAAATGCTCTACTGAAGTATGCACCTCCATCAGTGTAATTCCCAGACTGTTCCAGGAGTTTGACCTAATGTTCCCTTCTCTTCCTGAGACGTAAAGATAGCTTCCTGGATGCCTGGACTGGACTGGATAGACCTTTTAAGGGGGCTTGTGTGTGTATTCTTGGCCAATAAAGAGTGTATGTGCTGGTTTACCCATTGAGTGTTGGTGTGTGTGCTGTGTGTATGTGGGTTTAGCACATTGAGTGTGTGACAGTTGTGTGCTAACTAGTGATATAAAGAACTTCAGTAAAAATACTTTAAATTACTACTTATTTTTATTTTGTTTATTTTGTTGGGGGGGGGGGGGGTGTCTAGTCTTTGGTATTTGTATTTTACTTGACTATTTATATTTTTGGCCAAGTTTTATTTCATTACATTCCTGAAGAAAATAATGTACTTTTTACTCCCCACATTTCCCCTGACACCCAAAAGTCCTGAGACATGTTGAATGCTTAGCAGGTCAGGAAAATGGTCCAATTCACGCAATGATCCAGAAAACATCCCTGGTTAGCCTTACTGTATGGGATTTATATCTGATACTTACTGTATCTGATTTGTGTCTGATCTTTACTGTATCTGATTTGGCAGACTCACTAAACACAAATGTTGCTTTTGTAAATGATGTCTGAGTGTTGTAGTGTGCCCCTGGCTATCTGGTTTGCTTAACACAAGACATTTCAAATGATTTGTACTACATAAGTATATTTTAGCAAGTTTATTTACTTTTGATACCAAACCAAATCCTTTAAGACTTCCTCAAGTAGTATTTTACTGATAGTTCACTACACACCAGACCCCCCCAGACCCCCTGGGACTACACACCAGACCCCCACAGACCCCCCCAGACCCCCTGGGACTACACACCAGACCCCCACAGACCCCCCCAGACCCCCTGGGACTACACACCAGACCCCCACAGACCCCCCCAGACCCCCTGAGACTACACACCAGACCCCCCCCCCCCTACCCCCCAGACCCCCTGAGACTACACACCAGACCCCCCCAGACCCCCTGGGACTACACACCAGACCCCACCCATACCCCCCAGACCCCCTGAGACTACACACCAGACCCCCCATACCCCCCAGACCCCCTGAGACTACACACCAGACCCCCCCAGACCCCCCCAGACCCCCTGGGACTACACACCAGACCCCCCCAGACGCCCCCAGACCCCCTGAGACTACACACCAGACCCCCCAGACCCCCCCCAGACCCCCTGGGACTACACCCCAGACCCCCCCAGACCCCCTGGGACTACACACCAGACCCTCCCAGACCCCCTCGGACTACACACCAGACCCCCCCAGAACCCCCAGACCCCCCCCCCAGACCCCCCCAGACCCCCTGGGACTACACACCAGACCCCCCCAGGCCCCCTGGGACTACACACCAGACCCCCCCAGACCCCCCCAGACCCCCTGGGACTACACACCAGACCCCCCCAGACCCCCTGGGACTACACACCAGACCCCCCCAGACCCCCTGGGACTACAGACCAGACCCCCCAGACCCCCCAGACCCCCTGAGACTACACACCAGACCCCCCAGACCCCCTGGGACTACACACCAGACCCCCCCAGACCCCCTGGGACTACACACCAGACCCCCCAGACCCCCCCAGACCCCCTGGGACTACACACCAGACCCCCACAGACCCCCCCAGACCCCCTGGGACTACACACCAGACCCCCACAGACCCCCCCAGACCCCCCCAGACCCCCTGGGACTACACACCAGACCCCCACAGACCCCCCCAGACCCCCTGAGACTACACACCAGACCCCCCCCCCATACCCCCCAGACCCCCTGAGACTACACACCAGACCCCCCCAGACCCCCTGGGACTACACACCAGACCCCACCCATACCCCCCAGACCCCCTGAGACTACACACCAGACCCCCCATACCCCCCAGACCCCCTGAGACTACACACCAGACCCCCCCAGACCCCCCCAGACCCCCTGGGACTACACACCAGACCCCCCCAGACGCCCCCAGACCCCCTGAGACTACACACCAGACCCCCCAGACCCCCCCCAGACCCCCTGGGACTACACCCCAGACCCCCCCAGACCCCCTGGGACTACACACCAGACCCTCCCAGACCCCCTCGGACTACACACCAGACCCCCCCAGAACCCCCAGACCCCCCCCCCAGACCCCCCCAGACCCCCTGGGACTACACACCAGACCCCCCCAGGCCCCCTGGGACTACACACCAGACCCCCCCAGACCCCCCCAGACCCCCTGGGACTACACACCAGACCCCCCCAGACCCCCTGGGACTACAGACCAGACCCCCCAGACCCCCCAGACCCCCTGAGACTACACACCAGACCCCCCAGACCCCCTGGGACTACACACCAGACCCCCCCAGACCCCCTGGGACTACACACCAGACCCCCCAGACCCCCCCAGACCCCCTGGGACTACACACCAGACCCCCCCAGACCCCCTGAGACTACACACCAGACCCCCCAGACCCCCCCAGAACCCCTGGGACTACACACCAGACCCCCCCAGACCCCCTGAGACTACACACCAGACCCCCCCAGACCCCCCCAGACCCCCTGGGACTACACACCAGACCCCCCCAGACCCCCTGGGACTACACACCAGACCCCCCCAGACCCCCTGGGACTACAGACCAGACCCCCCAGACCCCCCAGACCCCCTGAGACTACACACCAGACCCCCCAGACCCCCTGGGACTACAGACCAGACCCCCCAGACCCCCCTGAGACTACACACCAGACCCCCCAGACCCCCTGGGACTACACACCAGACCCCCCCAGAACCCCCAGACCCCCCCCCCCCAGACCCGCAAGACCCCCTGAGACTACACACCAGACCCCCCCAGACCCCCTGGGACTACACACCAGACCCCCCCAGACCCCCCCAGACCCCCTGGGACTACACACCAGACCCCCCAGACCCCCTGGGACTACACACCAGACCCCCCCAGACCCCCCCAGACCCCCTGGGACTACACACCAGACCCCCCAGACCCCCCCAGACCCCCTGAGACTACACAGCAGACCCCCCAGACCCCCCCAGACCCCCTGAGACTACACACCAGACCCCCCAGACCCCCCAGACCCCCTGAGACTACACACCAGACCCCCCCAGACCCCCCCAGACACCCTGAGACTACACACCAGACCCCCCCAGACCCCCTGAGACTACACACCAGACCCCCCAGACACCCCCAGACCCCTGGGACTACACACCAGACCCCCCCCCCAGACCCCCTGGGACTACACACCAGACCCCCCCAGACCCCCTGAGACTACACACCAGACCCCCCCCATACCCCCCAGACCCCCTGAGACTACACACCAGGCCCCCAAGACCCCCTGGGACTACACACCAGACCCCCCCATACCCCCCAGACCCCCTGAGACTACACACCAGACCCACCCATACCCCCCACACCCCCTGAGACTACACACCAGACCCCCCCCATACCCCCCAGACCCCCTGAGACTACACACCAGACCCCCCAAGACCCCCCCAGACCCCCTGGGACTACACACCAGACCCCCCCAGACCCCCCAGACCCCCCCAGACCCCCTGGGACTACACACCAGACCCCCCAGACCCCACCAGACCCCCTGAGACTACACACCAGACCCCACCAGACCCCCCAGACCCCCTGGGACTACACACCAGACCCCCCAGACCCCCCCCAGACCCCCTGGGACTACACACAAGACCCCCCCAGACCCCCCCCAGACCCCCTGGGACTACACACCAGACCCCCCCAGACCCCCTGGGACTACACACCAGACCCCCCAGACCCCCCCCAGACCCCCTGGGACTACACACCAGACCCCCCAGACCCCCCAGACCCCCTGAGACTACACACCAGACCCCCCAGACCCCCCCAGACCCCCTGAGACTACACACCAGACCCCCCCAGACCCCCCCAGACCCCCTGAGACTACACACCAGACCCCCCAGACCCCCTGAGACTACACACCAGACCCCCCAGACCCCCCCAGAACCCTGGGACTACACACCAGACCCCCTGGGACTACACACCAGACCCCCCCAGACCCCCTGGGACTACACACCAGACCCCCCAGACCCCCCCCCCCCAGACCCCCTGGGACTACACACCAGACCCCCCCAGACCCCCTGGGACTACACACCAGACCCCCCAGACCCCCCCAGACCCCCTGGGACTACACACCAGACCCCCCCAGACCCCCCCAGACCCCTGGGACTACACACCAGACCCCCCCATACCCCCTGGGACTACACACCAGACCCCCCCAGACCCCCCCAGGCCCCCTGGGACTACACACCAGACCCCCCCAGACCCCCTGGGACTACACACCAGACCCCCCCAGACCCCCTGGGACTACACACCAGACCCCCCCAGACCCCCCCAGACCCCTGGGACTACACACCTGACCCCCCAGACCCCTGGGACTACACACCTGACCCCCCAGACCCCTGGGACTACACACCAGACCCCCCCCCCCCCAGGCCCCTGGGACTACACACCAGACCCACCAGACCCCTGGGACTACACACCAGACCCCCCCAGGCCCCCTGGGACTACACACCAGACCCCCCCCAGACCCCCTTGGACTACACACCAGACCCCCCCAGACCCCCCAGACCCCTGGGACTACACACCTGACCCCCCCAGACCCCCTGAGACTACTCACCTGACCCCCCCAGACCTCCTGAGACTACACACCAGACCCCCCCAGACCCCTGGGACTACACACCAGATCCCCCCAGACCCCCCCAGACCCCTGGGACTACACACCAGACCCCCCCAGACCCCCTGGGACTACACACCAGACCCCCCCAGACGCCCCCAGACCCCTGGGACTACACACCTGACCCCCCAGACCCCTGGGACTACACACCTGACCCCCCAGACCCCTGGGACTACACACCAGACCCCCCCCCCCCCAGGCCCCTGGGACTACACACCAGACCCACCAGACCCCTGGGACTACACACCAGACCCCCCCAGGCCCCCTGGGACTACACACCAGACCCCCCCCAGACCCCCTTGGACTACACACCAGACCCCCCCAGACCCCCCAGACCCCTGGGACTACACACCTGACCCCCCCAGACCCCCTGAGACTACTCACCTGACCCCCCCAGACCTCCTGAGACTACACACCAGACCCCCCCAGACCCCTGGGACTACACACCAGATCCCCCCAGACCCCCCCAGACCCCTGGGACTACTCACCAGACCCCCCCAGACCCCCTGGGACTACACACCAGACCCCCCCCCTCCCCACCCCCTGAGACTACTCACCAGACAAGAAGAAGAAGTCATCAAGTGCTCTCTACATCCGAGCCAAGCTTCTGTGTAAACAGTGTAGAGAATCAACCTAGCAGCAAACAGACTTCTGAATGAGTAGACCAGGGAACGCATTATATCAGCAACACATTCAGTACATTCTTCCCTGATTGCTTCTCTGATGGCTAGTTCAGACCTGTAGTACTTATGAAACCATCCAGCCACCGGCAGCTGACAATAGTTTGGTTTCCAGAATTTCCTGAATAGTTGTAGATCTCAATGCACAGTTTTTCAAGTGCCTGATTCTGACACGTTTGGTAAGTCATTGTTTTGTCTTAACGTTGTGGAGACATTTGGTATTGACACTGTCCCCATGACGATGACATTCCTGGAATAGTCTGGCTCCAGAAGTTATGAGTAGGGTGACATCACACCCTCACGGGAACTCTTTGGCAACAACCCCACTTCGTTCTGCATGGAGGGTTTGGTGCAGTGCGTATGAACACAGGTCTTCTCTTTGGGGCTCTACAAACCTGTGTTTTACTGAAACCAGACAGAGCCAAAGAAAATACTACCTCTCTAATGTCCTTTTCCACCCTAACCCACCATAACACTAACCCACTATAACACTAACTCTAACCCACCACAACACTAACCCTTACCCACCATAACACTAACTCTAACCCACCATAACACTAGCCCTTACCCACCATAACACTAACCCACCATAACACTAACCCTAACCCACCATAACACAAACCAACCATAACCCTAACCCACCATAACCCTAACCCACCATAATCTTAACCCACTATAACACTAACCCACCATAACACTAACCCACCATAACACTAACCCACTGGTTATGAACCCTATCCCACTGGTTATGAACCCTAACCCACTGGTTATGAACCCTAACCCACTGGTTATGAACCCTAACCCACTGGTTATGAACTCTAACCCACTGGTTATGAACCCTAACCCACTGGTTATGAACCTTAACCCACTGGTTATGAACCCTAACCCACTGGTTATGAACCCTATCCCACTGGTTATGAACCCTATCCCACTGGTTATGAACCCTAACCCACTGGTTATGAACCCTAACCCACTGGTTATGAACTCTAACCCACTGGTTATGAACCCTAACCCACTGGTTATGAACCCTAACCCTAACCCACTGGTTATGAACCCTATCCCACTGGTTATGAACCCTAACCCACTGGTTATGAACCCTAACCCACTGGTTATGAACCCTAACCCACTGGTTATGAACCCTAACCCACTGGTTATGAACTCTAACCCACTGGTTATGAACCCTAACCCACTGGTTATGAACCCTAACCCTAACCCACTGGTTATGAACCCTATCCCACTGGTTATGAACCCTAACCCACTGGTTATGAACCCTAACCCACTGGTTATGAACCCTAACCCACTGGTTATGAACCATATCCCACTGGTTATGAACCCTAACCCACTGGTTATGAACCCTATCCCACTGGTTATGAACCCTATCCCACTGGTTATGTACCCTAACCCACTGGTTATGAACCCTATCCCACTGGTTATGAACTCTAACCCACTGGTTATGAACTCTAACCCACTGGTTATGAACTCTAACCCACTGGTTATGAACCCTATCCCACTGGTTATGAACCCTAACCCACTGGTTATGAACCCTATCCCACTGGTTATGAACCCTAACCCACTGGTTATTAACTCTAACCCATTGGTTATGAACCCTAACCCACTGGTTATGAACCCTAACCCACTGGTTATGAACCCTAACCCACTGGTTATGAACTCTAACCCACTGGTTATGAACCCTATCCCACTGGTTATGAACTCTAACCCACTGGTTATGAACCCTATCCCAATGGTTATGAACCCTATCCCACTGGTTATGAACCCTATCCCACTGGTTATGAACCCTGGTTATGAACTCTAACCCACTGGTTATGAACCCTATCCCACTGGTTATGAACCCTACCCACTGGTTATGAACCCTGGTTATGAACTCTAACTCACTGGTTATGAACCCCGGTTATGAACTCTAACCCACTGGTTATAAACCCTAACCCACTGGTTATGAACCCTAACCCACTGGTTATGAACCCTACCCACTGGTTATGAACACATACCCACTGGTTATGAACCCTATCTCACTGGTTATGAACCTTAACCCACTGGTTATGAACCCTATCCCACTGGTTATGAACCCTATCCCACTGGTTATGAACCCTATCCCACTGGTTATGAACCTTAACCCACTGGTTATGAACCATATCCCACTGGTTATGCACCCTAACCCACTGGTTATGAACCCTATCCCACTGGTTATGAACTCTAACCCACTGGTTATGAACCCTATCCCACTGGTTATGAACCCTATCCCACTGGTTATGAACCCTAACCCACTGGTTATGAACCCTATCCCACTGGTTATGAACCCTAACCCACTGGTTATTAACTCTAACCCATTGGTTATGAACCCTAACCCACTGGTTATGAACCCTAACCCACTGGTTATGAACCCTAACCCACTGGTTATGAACTCTAACCCACTGGTTATGAACCCTATCCCACTGGTTATGAACTCTAACCCACTGGTTATGAACCCTATCCCACTGGTTATGAACCCTATCCCACTGGTTATGAACCCTATCCCACTGGTTATGAACCCTGGTTATGAACTCTAACCCACTGGTTATGAACCCTATCCCACTGGTTATGAACCCTACCCACTGGTTATGAACCCTGGTTATGAACTCTAACTCACTGGTTATGAACCCTGGTTATGAACTCTAACCCACTGGTTATAAACCCTAACCCACTGGTTATGAACCCTAACCCACTGGTTATGAACCCTACCCACTGGTTATGAACACATACCCACTGGTTATGAACCCTATCTCACTGGTTATGAACCTTAACCCACTGGTTATGAACCCTATCCCACTGGTTATGAACCCTATCCCACTGGTTATGAACCCTATCCCACTGGTTATGAACCTTAACCCACTGTTTATGAACCATATCCCACTGGTTATGCACCCTAACCCACTGGTTATGAACCCTATCCCACTGGTTATGAACTCTAACCCACTGGTTATGAACCCTATCTGTCACGGCTCCTCCTCTGCAGTGCAGGGGGCGGTTCCTCCTGCAGGCAGAGGAGGGTCGTTAAGTGATTGGAGCCACCTGGGCTCAGGGTATAAAGCTGTCACTAATCACTCTTGCTCTCTCTCTCTCTGCTCCTCCAGGTATGCTCATGATTTGTTTGTTCCTTTTTAGTTTTGCATAGTTTCCACTCAGTCATGTTCACACACACATATTCATGCACCCATGCACTTTACATACACCTTACATTATGATACATCCACACCTCATTCCTATTTCTTAGTTTAAGTTAGTAGTTGGTTTAATAATAAAGAACACTTTTGAATTGGCCTATACCTGTTGTTCGTGTCCTCTCATTTGTCACAGGCTATGAGCCGGCTTGTGACAAATGGGGGCTCGTCCGGGATAGTAGTTAACTTGGGTTAGTTTAGTTCAGATTGACAATTTTTTTTGTTTGAGTGGATGTTTTGGTTGGGCCAATTTTTGTTTAAGAGAGAGTTGAGAGCCATGTGTTCTTTTGGTTCAGTTAGTTTGGTAGCTAAGCAATTCACTCTGTGTTTTTCTGGGTTTTGTTCAGGTGGGAGTCCTCTCCTGTTCAGGCATATCAGCAAGTGTCCATAGGAGGCTTGTGGTGTTTTTGTTTTAGGTGGCAGTGAACGTGGGTAGAGCATCCCTTTCCCTTTTCCCCTACATCGGCTCGGGAGCACCTCCGTGGTTATGGGAGGGCTGCCAGTTTCTGGTTGTCTTTTCCACTCCACTGGTTTTGTGTGCATAAAACCCCACCACATGTGACTGCACGAAGACCAGGGCCAGTTAGTTAGTAGTTTTTGGAGGATAGTGGGGTGTGGCTCCTGTCCTTGAACCCAGATTGACAGCAGGTGAGTTGTGTTTTTTTTTGAGCATTTGTAATAGTTGTATTGGTTGAGGAAAATGTCTTCCATTTTGAGTAGTTTTGTTCAAGCTCCTTCAGAGGTAGCCTTAGAGTTGTGTACTAAGGAGCAGTTAATTGAAATTGCTGAACATTATCAGATTGAGATTGTTGATAAAAAAATTAAAGAGACTGTTAAAACTAGCTTAAAGCAGGGTCTTAGGGAAATGGGTGTTTTTGGCGGTCAGTCTGCTAGTAGTGAGGGTGCAAGTTTTCAGGCTAGCCCTTCATTAACTTTTGAGCAGCAGAGGGAACTGTTGCAAATGCAAAGGCAAATGCAATTAGAGCAAATGCATATGCAATTAGAGATAGAGCGATTGAGAAATGCTAATAGACCGGAAAGACTACCACAGTTTGATGTTTCACAGAATCTTCGTTTGTTGCCTAAATTTGATGAGTCAGATCCAGACACATACTTTACTTTATTTGAGCGTATTGCGGAAGCTAGAGCTTGGTCAGATTTGGACATGACTATGTTGTTGCAATGTGTACTTACAGGTAAAGCACGTGAGGCTTTTGCAGCACTGAGTGTAGCTGACAGTAAAGTTTATGCTAAAGTTAAATCAGCAGTTCTGAAGGTCTACGAGCTTGTGCCAGAGGCATATCGTCAACGTTTTCGTTACAGGAAAAAGTTAGATTCACAAACCTATTCTGAGTTTGTTTGTGATTTAACTTCTGCATTTAATCGTTGGTGTACAGCTTCTGAAGTTAGTACTTTTGAGGGTCTGTCTAATTTGATTGTGTTAGAACAGTTCAAAAATTCTGTTCCTGACCAGGTTGCTACATACATGAATGAACGTAAAGTTAAGTCTCCAAGTGATGCAGCAATCCTTGCAGATGAGTACAGGCTAACACATAAAAGCCATTTTGAGTCAAACAGTGATATGTACCATAAGAATAACTTTACTCCTAGGAATAGTAGGTCACCTTTTTGGGGGGCATCTTTCCAAAGGCCTCAGCAGAAGTTTGGGTCTGGAAGACTTAAAGCACCGGTTAATGCTAATACTTGTCGCTACTGTTTAGTTGAAGGACATTGGAAGAAAGATTGTCCTCGGCTTCAAAACAGTCAGGTCAAGTTAAACCTGCTATGATGGCAGCTCCTGTTACAGCCTCTGACCACCAGGGTGAGCTGTTTCAGCCACTAGTTGAGTTTGATTCTCAGTTTTCCCGCTGTGATTTTTCAGCCTTTATTTCAGATGGTGTAGTGTCCCTGGTAGATGGCAACCAGAATGTTAAAATCAAGATCCTAAGAGACACTGGAGCTTTAGATTCTTTTATTCTGGAATCTGTTTTGCCGTTCTCTAAAGAGTCTGATACTGGCCGTTGTGTAATGGTATGTGGTATGGGTTTAGTTCCATTCTCTTGTCCTTTACATGAAGTTACCCTAAAATGTGGTCTGGTAGAGGGTGATGTAGATGTTGGGGTTAGACCTCAGTTGCCAGTAGAGGGAGTGCACATGATTTTGGGGAATGACTTGGCAGGTAGTAAGGTGTGGGCAGATGGCAAATTAAACATCTGTAAGAAGCAACCTTCAGTGACCCCTGCAAGGGAATCTCCGGATCAGAACTGTGTGTCTCCTGAGGTATTTCCAGTTTGTGCGGTTACCCGCGCAGCCTCTCGTAAGGAGATTGAGAGTAAGCCAGAAAGTCTTGAGTTGCCAGTCAAACTCCAGACAGAACAGTTGACTAGTTCTAGAGATTCATTGATGGCTGAGCAAAAAGCCGATACTACTTTGGCTGATCTGTTTGATAAAGTGGTTCCTGATTCAGTGGTGAGGAATAGTGCTCAGTGTTATTTTCTTCTTGATGGGCTGTTGGTCAGGAAATGGGTTCCACACTATGATAAGGGTCTAGGAGAACCAGTCTTTCAAATAGTTGTACCTACTACTTTGCGAAATAAAGTGTTGCAAACTTCACATGGTGATGTGGCAGGTCATATGGGTGTTCGTAAAACGTATGATCGTATACTTCGTTATTTTTTCTGGCCACGTTTAAAGCGGGATGTATCTCAGTTTATTAAAACTTGTCATACGTGTCAGTGTACAAGTAAGCCAAACCAGGTCTTACAAGGTCGGTTGAAAAACTCTCAGACTTTGCAAAACCTTGGGGTTTTGGTAGATCATTTAGACTCTGAGAAACGTGATGAATTGGTAGCTCTTATTAGAAACTACCCTGTTTTGTTTTCTGACACTCCATCACAAACCCACTTAATTGAACATGATATAGACATCGGAGATGCTAAGCCTATCAAACACAGATTTTATCGTGTATCTGAGGAGAAGAGACTAAAACTGGAAACAGAGATGCAGTCTATGTTGGACACAGGTATTGATTTGGCAAAATGTGAGTTTGCCAAAGCTACAGTCACATACCTAGGCAAGGTTGTTGGTCAGGGATTTGTCTGTCCCGTGGAAGCCAAGGTTCAGGCTGTGAGGCAGTTCCCACAGCCCTCTACAAAGAAAGAACTGATGCGCTTCCTGGGAATGGCGGGGTACTACCGTGCTTTCTGTAAAAACTTTTCGGTAATAGTGTCCCCACTGACCAATCTGTTGAAGGCCAAGGCTGAATTTATCTGGTCCACCCAGTGTCAAGAGGCATTTGATGCAGTTAAGACTCTTTTGTGTTTGGCACCTGTGTTGGCAGCACCAAATTTTGGGAAACCTTTCAAATTGCAGGTAGACGCCAGTCAAATCGGTGCTGGGGCTGTGCTTCTCCAGGAGAATGACGACAAGGTTGAGTGTCCAGTCAGTTTCTTCTCCCGAAAATTTAATAAGTATCAGAAAAACTATTCTGTAATTGAAAAGGAGGCTTTAGGTCTCATTTGGGCTTTACAGCACTTCGAGGTCTATGTTGGTTCTGGTTTGACCCCTTTAACTGTGTTCACTGACCACAACCCACTTGTTTTTCTGAGGTCCCTGCAAAACCCCAACCAGCGCCTGATGCGTTGGGCTTTGTTCTTGCAACCATTCAACCTTGATATTAGGCACATTAAGGGTAAGGATAATATCATTGCTGATGCTCTGTCCCGTGCTCCTTTAACCTAGCTTGTACCTTTTCTCTGTTGACCCCTACGGGCTGTCTGTGCCTCTTTCCTCTTAAATTGCTCCCCAGGTACCAGGGCTGCCGAGTTTGAGGGACGGACAGTCGGCTGGGGGACACGGGGCTACTGCTAGGAGCCGGGATTGGTATTTTTGTTGTTTATTTGTTTTTTGGGAAATTTGAATTATTTTGAATATGTTGGAGGAAGTTGGGTTGAGGGTGGGACCCTCATTTTAAGGAGGGGGGTGTCACGGCTCCTCCTCTGCAGTGCAGGGGGCGGTTCCTCCTGCAGGCAGAGGAGGGTCGTTAAGTGATTGGAGCCACCTGGGCTCAGGGTATAAAACTGCTTACTAATCACCTCTCTCTCTCTCTCTCTGCTCCTCCAGGTATGCTCATGATTTGTTTGTTCCTTTTTAGTTTTGCATAGTTTTCACTCAGTCATGTTCACACACACATATTCATGCACCCATGCACTTTACATACACCTTACATTATGATACATCCACACCTCATTCCTATTTCTTAGTTTAAGTTAGTAGTTGGTTTAATAATAAAGAACACTTTTGAATTGGCCTATACCTGTTGTTCGTGTCCTCTCATTTGTCACAGGCTATGAGCCGGCTTGTGACATATCCCACTGGTTATGAACCCTATCCCACTGGTTATGAACCCTATCCCACTGGTTATGAACCCTAACCCACTGGTTATGAACTCTATCCCACTGGTTATGAACTCTAACCCACTGGTTATGAACCCTAACCCACTGGTTATGAACCCTAACCCGCTGGTTATGAACCTTAACCCTAACCCACTGGTTCTGAACTCTAACCCACTGGTTATTAACCCTATCCCACTGGTTATGAACCCTATCCCACTGGTTATGAACTCTAACCCACTGGTTCTGAACTCTAACCCACTGGTTATGAACCCTATCCCACTGGTTATGAACCCTATCCCACTGGTTATGAACTCTAACCCACTGGTTATGAACCCTAACCCACTGGTTATGAACCCTATCCCACTGGTTATGAACCCTGGTTATGAACTCTAACCCACTGGTTATGAACTCTAACCCACTGGTTATGAACCCTATCCCAGTTTGTAACTGTAAGTACAAAGCAGCATTTATGGGTCCGATTTACTTCGACTACACATCCATACCACATTACACATCTATAAGCCTTTCATGAACATGCTATAACAGGTCCCAACTGAATTATTCCATATTAATTAAGTAATAATCTGCCGTTCTGCCCTTGAGCAAGGCAGTTAACTCCCAACAACAACTGTTCCCCGGGCGCCGATGACGTGGACGTCGATTAAGGAACCTCTCTCGCACCTCTCTGATTCAGAAGGGTTGGGCTAAATGTGGAAGAGACGTTTCGGGTTGAAAGCATTCCGTTGTGCAACTGACTAGGCATCCCCATTTTCCTTTCCTTTCCTCTCCTCTCCTTTCCTTTCCTTTCCTTACACACATGTCGATATGCACAATAGGTTGACTGGGGAGGGGATTCACCAAAGTCAAAATCTTGCAATAAGGGTTGCCATTCTGTGGGTGTCCTTGAAATATAAGTCTTGTATAATATAATATAATATAAGTTGTAAAACTGAAAGTCTAACACATCAACAGTGTGATTTTTTGGGGTCAAATTAACTAATTGTTGTCTTTTGTTGATTAGATTTTAACATAATTCCAACCTTGTTTAGCATTGTCTTGTCCAAATATGGTATGACTCCACTATTTGTATCCATTTGCATCACTTTCAATTAGAGACTGCAAAATTCATCTATTGTCGTAGCTAATCCTTATTGTGGCTAGCTTCACATATGGAAACGACACGATTTTTCAGTATCTTAATTTGTCATGTTTTAGAAGTTTCGTAATGTGCAAAAGTCTAGCGAAATAGTATTGTTAACTAAATGTTTTATGAGTTTACGATGATTTTGTAACGTTATTTAACCCGTAGGGCGGCGCACAATTGGCCCAGAATCGTCCGGGTTTGGCCGAGGTAGGCCTTCATTGTAAATGAGAATTTGTTCTTAACTGACTTGCCTCGTTAAATAATGGTTACAGTTGGTAAAGCGTGTTGAACTTGGGCTTGGTTGACAGAACGCTAGCTAGCTTTAACAGCCTGCGTTACTAGTTTGTACTCACTGAAATAGGTATTACTATGAGTCTGAAATGGGGAAATGCATTTACATGGTTTGAATATTAATATTTTGCTAAAGTCAATAGCTGCTAGCTAATATGATTATTCGGCCTGTTAAATATTTCAATTCTGTTTACTGTCTGTTTTATTTGACGTTTAACTGAAGAATGTTTATAAAAGCTTTATAGTTAAATACTTTATGAATGGGAAAATAAAAAATGACAGTACATTAACTGCATATAATTTCTACATAGACCCTTCCTGTGTTAGAGATCAGTAACGTTGTGATGTGGAGGAGGGCTGAGTTACAGCGAGTTATGATATGACGCACAACCAAACGATTTGATCTGTAAAACCCCTGAGGATTCAACCCTGTGTGAATCTTCATGCACCAGTGATCTCAGTGAGAAAAAAAAGGTAAATCACGGCTCAGTAATCTGGGAATGGGAATAAGGTAGACGGTCAAGTGCACCTGTTTTCTCGGCTCCTTTCCTATTTCTGAAGTGGGCTGCCCTCTGATGAGCTGTCCTAATCAGCTCAATGGACGGCGGGAGAAATGGGGCTGAGTACAAGCTATATATCAGTATAATTTTCAAAACGTGGTTTGGCCTTTTGGCATATTCACTAACACTGGTACGGCAGAAGCGCACCTGAGAAAAGCCATAATGATGACACTACGCTGCCATAGTAACGATGACACTACGCTGCCATAGTAACGATGACACTACGCTGCCATAGTAATGATGACACTACGCTGCCATAGTAATGATGACACTACGCTGCCATAGTAATGATGACACTACGCTGCCATAGTAACGATGACACTACGCTGCCATAGTAATGATGACACTACGCTGCCATAGTAATGATGACACTACGCTGCCATAGTAATGATGACACTACGCTGCCATAGTAATGATGACACTACGCTGCCATAGTAACGATGACACTACGCTGCCATAGTAACGATGACACTACGCTGCCATAGTAATGATGACACTACGCTGCCATAGTAATGATGACACTACGCTGCCATAGTAACGATGACACTACGCTGCCATAGTAATGATGACACTACGCTGCCATAGTAATGATGACACTACGCTGCCATAGTAATGATGACACTACGCTGCCATAGTAATGATGACACTACGCTGCCATAGTAACGATGACACTACGCTGCCATAGTAATGATGACACTACGCTGCCATAGTAATGATGACACTACGCTGCCATAGTAATGATGACACTACGCTGCCATAGTAATGATGACACTACGCTGCCATAGTAACGATGACACTACGCTGCCATAGTAATGATGACACTACGCTGCCATAGTAATGATGACACTACGCTGCCATAGTAATGATGACACTACGCTGCCATAGTAACGATGACACTACGCTGCCATAGTAATGATGACACTACGCTGCCATAGTAATGATGACACTACGCTGCCATAGTAATGATGACACTACGCTGCCATAGTAACGATGACACTACGCTGCCATAGTAATGATGACACTACGCTGCCATAGTAATGATGACACTACGCTGCCATAGTAATGATGACACTACGCTGCCATAGTAATGATGACACTACGCTGCCATAGTAACGATGACACTACGCTGCCATAGTAATGATGACACTACGCTGCCATAGTAATGATGACACTACGCTGCCATAGTAATGATGACACTACGCTGCCATAGTAATGATGACACTACGCTGCCATAGTAATGATGACACTACGCTGCCATAGTAATGATGACACTACGCTGCCATAGTAATGATGACACTACGCTGCCATAGTAACGATGACACTACGCTGCCATAGTAATGATGACACTACGCTGCCATAGTAATGATGACACTACGCTGCCATAGTAACGATGACACTACGCTGCCATAGTAACGATGACACTACGCTGCCATAGTAATGATGACACTACGCTGCCATAGTAATGATGACACTACGCTGCCATAGTAACGATGACACTACGCTGCCATAGTAATGATGACACTACGCTGCCATAGTAATGATGACACTACGCTGCCATAGTAATGATGACACTACGCTGCCATAGTAATGATGACACTACGCTGCCATAGTAATGATGACACTACGCTGCCATAGTAATGATGACACTACGCTGCCATAGTAATGATGACACTACGCTGCCATAGTAATGATGACACTACGCTGCCATAGTAACGATGACACTACGCTGCCATAGTAATGATGACACTACGCTGCCATAGTAATGATGACACTACGCTGCCATAGTAATGATGACACTACGCTGCCATAGTAACGATGACACTACGCTGCCATAGTAACGATGACACTACGCTGCCATAGTAATGATGACACTACGCTGCCATAGTAACGATGACACTACGCTGCCATAGTAACGATGACACTACGCTGCCATAGTAATGATGACACTACGCTGCCATAGTAACGATGACACTACGCTGCCATAGTAACGATGACACTACGCTGCCATAGTAATGATGACACTACGCTGCCATAGTAACGATGACACTACGCTGCCATAGTAATGATGACACTACGCTGCCATAGTAATGATGACACTACGCTGCCATAGTAATGATGACACTACGCTGCCATAGTAATGATGACACTACGCTGCCATAGTAACGATGACACTACGCTGCCATAGTAATGATGACACTACGCTGCCATAGTAATGATGACACTACGCTGCCATAGTAACGATGACACTACGCTGCCATAGTAATGATGACACTACGCTGCCATAGTAATGATGACACTACGCTGCCATAGTAATGATGACACTACGCTGCCATAGTAATGATGACACTACGCTGCCATAGTAACGATGACACTACGCTGCCATAGTAATGATGACACTACGCTGCCATAGTAATGATGACACTACGCTGCCATAGTAATGATGACACTACGCTGCCATAGTAATGATGACACTACGCTGCCATAGTAACGATGACACTACGCTGCCATAGTAATGATGACACTACGCTGCCATAGTAATGATGACACTACGCTGCCATAGTAATGATGACACTACGCTGCCATAGTAATGATGACACTACGCTGCCATAGTAATGATGACACTACGCTGCCATAGTAATGATGACACTACGCTGCCATAGTAATGATGACACTACGCTGCCATAGTAATGATGACACTACTCTGCCATAGTAATGATGACACTACGCTGCCATAGTAATGATGACACTACGCTGCCATAGTAATGATGACACTACGCTGCCATAGTAATGATGACACTACGCTGCCATAGTAATGATGACACTACGCTGCCATAGTAATGATGACACTACGCTGCCATAGTAATGATGACACTACGCTGCCATAGTAATGATGACACTACGCTGCCATAGTAATGATGACACTACGCTGCCATAGTAATGATGACACTACGCTGCCATAGTAATGATGACACTACGCTGCCATAGTAATGATGACACTACGCTGCCATAGTAATGATGACACTACGCTGCCATAGTAATGATGACACTACGCTGCCATAGTAATGATGACACTACGCTGCCATAGTAATGATGACACTACGCTGCCATAGTAATGATGACACTACGCTGCCATAGTAATGATGACACTACGCTGCCATAGTAATGATGACACTACGCTGCCATAGTAATGATGACACTACGCTGCCATAGTAATGATGACACTACGCTGCCATAGTAATGATGACACTACGCTGCCATAGTAATGATGACACTACGCTGCCATAGTAATGATGACACTACGCTGCCATAGTAATGATGACACTACGCTGCCATAGTAATGATGACACTACGCTGCCATAGTAATGATGACACTACGCTGCCATAGTAATGATGACACTACGCTGCCATAGTAATGATGACACTACGCTGCCATAGTAATGATGACACTACGCTGCCATAGTAATGATGACACTACGCTGCCATAGTAATGATGACACTACGCTGCCATAGTAATGATGACACTACGCTGCCATAGTAATGATGACACTACGCTGCCATAGTAATGATGACACTACGCTGCCATAGTAATGATGACACTACGCTGCCATAGTAATGATGACACTACGCTGCCATAGTAATGATGACACTACGCTGCCATAGTAATGATGACACTACGCTGCCATAGTAATGATGACACTACGCTGCCATAGTAATGATGACACTACGCTGCCATAGTAATGATGACACTACGCTGCCATAGTAATGATGACACTACGCTGCCATAGTAATGATGACACTACGCTGCCATAGTAATGATGACACTACGCTGCCATAGTAATGATGACACTACGCTGCCATAGTAATGATGACACTACGCTGCCATAGTAATGATGACACTACGCTGCCATAGTAATGATGACACTACGCTGCCATAGTAATGATGACACTACGCTGCCATAGTAATGATGACACTACGCTGCCATAGTAATGATGACACTACGCTGCCATAGTAATGATGACACTACGCTGCCATAGTAATGATGACACTACGCTGCCATAGTAATGATGACACTACGCTGCCATAGTAATGATGACACTACGCTGCCATAGTAATGATGACACTACGCTGCCATAGTAATGATGACACTACGCTGCCATAGTAATGATGACACTACGCTGCCATAGTAATGATGACACTACGCTGCCATAGTAATGATGACACTACGCTGCCATAGTAATGATGACACTACGCTGCCATAGTAATGATGACACTACGCTGCCATAGTAATGATGACACTACGCTGCCATAGTAATGATGACACTACGCTGCCATAGTAATGATGACACTACGCTGCCATAGTAATGATGACACTACGCTGCCATAGTAATGATGACACTACGCTGCCATAGTAATGATGACACTACGCTGCCATAGTAATGATGACACTACGCTGCCATAGTAATGATGACACTACGCTGCCATAGTAATGATGACACTACGCTGCCATAGTAATGATGACACTACGCTGCCATAGTAATGATGACACTACGCTGCCATAGTAATGATGACACTACGCTGCCATAGTAATGATGACACTACGCTGCCATAGTAATGATGACACTACGCTGCCATAGTAATGATGACACTACGCTGCCATAGTAATGATGACACTACGCTGCCATAGTAATGATGACACTACGCTGCCATAGTAATGATGACACTACGCTGCCATAGTAATGATGACACTACGCTGCCATAGTAATGATGACACTACGCTGCCATAGTAATGATGACACTACGCTGCCATAGTAATGATGACACTACGCTGCCATAGTAATGATGACACTACGCTGCCATAGTAATGATGACACTACGCTGCCATAGTAATGATGACACTACGCTGCCATAGTAATGATGACACTACGCTGCCATAGTAATGATGACACTACGCTGCCATAGTAATGATGACACTACGCTGCCATAGTAATGATGACACTACGCTGCCATAGTAATGATGACACTACGCTGCCATAGTAATGATGACACTACGCTGCCATAGTAATGATGACACTACGCTGCCATAGTAATGATGACACTACGCTGCCATAGTAATGATGACACTACGCTGCCATAGTAATGATGACACTACGCTGCCATAGTAATGATGACACTACGCTGCCATAGTAATGATGACACTACGCTGCCATAGTAATGATGACACTACGCTGCCATAGTAATGATGACACTACGCTGCCATAGTAATGATGACACTACGCTGCCATAGTAATGATGACACTACGCTGCCATAGTAATGATGACACTACGCTGCCATAGTAATGATGACACTACGCTGCCATAGTAATGATGACACTACGCTGCCATAGTAATGATGACACTACGCTGCCATAGTAATGATGACACTACGCTGCCATAGTAATGATGACACTACGCTGCCATAGTAATGATGACACTACGCTGCCATAGTAATGATGACACTACGCTGCCATAGTAATGATGACACTACGCTGCCATAGTAATGATGACACTACGCTGCCATAGTAATGATGACACTACGCTGCCATAGTAATGATGACACTACGCTGCCATAGTAATGATGACACTACGCTGCCATAGTAATGATGACACTACGCTGCCATAGTAATGATGACACTACGCTGCCATAGTAATGATGACACTACGCTGCCATAGTAATGATGACACTACGCTGCCATAGTAATGATGACACTACGCTGCCATAGTAATGATGACACTACGCTGCCATAGTAATGATGACACTACGCTGCCATAGTAATGATGACACTACGCTGCCATAGTAATGATGACACTACGCTGCCATAGTAATGATGACACTACGCTGCCATAGTAATGATGACACTACGCTGCCATAGTAATGATGACACTACGCTGCCATAGTAATGATGACACTACGCTGCCATAGTAATGATGACACTACGCTGCCATAGTAATGATGACACTACGCTGCCATAGTAATGATGACACTACGCTGCCATAGTAATGATGACACTACGCTGCCATAGTAATGATGACACTACGCTGCCATAGTAATGATGACACTACGCTGCCATAGTAATGATGACACTACGCTGCCATAGTAATGATGACACTACGCTGCCATAGTAATGATGACACTACGCTGCCATAGTAATGATGACACTACGCTGCCATAGTAATGATGACACTACGCTGCCATAGTAATGATGACACTACGCTGCCATAGTAATGATGACACTACGCTGCCATAGTAATGATGACACTACGCTGCCATAGTAATGATGACACTACGCTGCCATAGTAATGATGACACTACGCTGCCATAGTAATGATGACACTACGCTGCCATAGTAATGATGACACTACGCTGCCATAGTAATGATGACACTACGCTGCCATAGTAATGATGACACTACGCTGCCATAGTAATGATGACACTACGCTGCCATAGTAATGATGACACTACGCTGCCATAGTAATGATGACACTACGCTGCCATAGTAATGATGACACTACGCTGCCATAGTAATGATGACACTACGCTGCCATAGTAATGATGACACTACGCTGCCATAGTAATGATGACACTACGCTGCCATAGTAATGATGACACTACGCTGCCATAGTAATGATGACACTACGCTGCCATAGTAATGATGACACTACGCTGCCATAGTAATGATGACACTACGCTGCCATAGTAATGATGACACTACGCTGCCATAGTAATGATGACACTACGCTGCCATAGTAATGATGACACTACGCTGCCATAGTAATGATGACACTACGCTGCCATAGTAATGATGACACTACGCTGCCATAGTAATGATGACACTACGCTGCCATAGTAATGATGACACTACGCTGCCATAGTAATGATGACACTACGCTGCCATAGTAATGATGACACTACGCTGCCATAGTAATGATGACACTACGCTGCCATAGTAATGATGACACTACGCTGCCATAGTAATGATGACACTACGCTGCCATAGTAATGATGACACTACGCTGCCATAGTAATGATGACACTACGCTGCCATAGTAATGATGACACTACGCTGCCATAGTAATGATGACACTACGCTGCCATAGTAATGATGACACTACGCTGCCATAGTAATGATGACACTACGCTGCCATAGTAATGATGACACTACGCTGCCATAGTAATGATGACACTACGCTGCCATAGTAATGATGACACTACGCTGCCATAGTAATGATGACACTACGCTGCCATAGTAATGATGACACTACGCTGCCATAGTAATGATGACACTACGCTGCCATAGTAATGATGACACTACGCTGCCATAGTAATGATGACACTACGCTGCCATAGTAATGATGACACTACGCTGCCATAGTAATGATGACACTACGCTGCCATAGTAATGATGACACTACGCTGCCATAGTAATGATGACACTACGCTGCCATAGTAATGATGACACTACGCTGCCATAGTAATGATGACACTACGCTGCCATAGTAATGATGACACTACGCTGCCATAGTAATGATGACACTACGCTGCCATAGTAATGATGACACTACGCTGCCATAGTAATGATGACACTACGCTGCCATAGTAATGATGACACTACGCTGCCATAGTAATGATGACACTACGCTGCCATAGTAATGATGACACTACGCTGCCATAGTAATGATGACACTACGCTGCCATAGTAATGATGACACTACGCTGCCATAGTAATGATGACACTACGCTGCCATAGTAATGATGACACTACGCTGCCATAGTAATGATGACACTACGCTGCCATAGTAATGATGACACTACGCTGCCATAGTAATGATGACACTACGCTGCCATAGTAATGATGACACTACGCTGCCATAGTAATGATGACACTACGCTGCCATAGTAATGATGACACTACGCTGCCATAGTAATGATGACACTACGCTGCCATAGTAATGATGACACTACGCTGCCATAGTAATGATGACACTACGCTGCCATAGTAATGATGACACTACGCTGCCATAGTAATGATGACACTACGCTGCCATAGTAATGATGACACTACGCTGCCATAGTAATGATGACACTACGCTGCCATAGTAATGATGACACTACGCTGCCATAGTAATGATGACACTACGCTGCCATAGTAATGATGACACTACGCTGCCATAGTAATGATGACACTACGCTGCCATAGTAATGATGACACTACGCTGCCATAGTAATGATGACACTACGCTGCCATAGTAATGATGACACTACGCTGCCATAGTAATGATGACACTACGCTGCCATAGTAATGATGACACTACGCTGCCATAGTAATGATGACACTACGCTGCCATAGTAATGATGACACTACGCTGCCATAGTAATGATGACACTACGCTGCCATAGTAATGATGACACTACGCTGCCATAGTAATGATGACACTACGCTGCCATAGTAATGATGACACTACGCTGCCATAGTAATGATGACACTACGCTGCCATAGTAATGATGACACTACGCTGCCATAGTAATGATGACACTACGCTGCCATAGTAATGATGACACTACGCTGCCATAGTAATGATGACACTACGCTGCCATAGTAATGATGACACTACGCTGCCATAGTAATGATGACACTACGCTGCCATAGTAATGATGACACTACGCTGCCATAGTAATGATGACACTACGCTGCCATAGTAATGATGACACTACGCTGCCATAGTAATGATGACACTACGCTGCCATAGTAATGATGACACTACGCTGCCATAGTAATGATGACACTACGCTGCCATAGTAATGATGACACTACGCTGCCATAGTAATGATGACACTACGCTGCCATAGTAATGATGACACTACGCTGCCATAGTAATGATGACACTACGCTGCCATAGTAATGATGACACTACGCTGCCATAGTAATGATGACACTACGCTGCCATAGTAATGATGACACTACGCTGCCATAGTAATGATGACACTACGCTGCCATAGTAATGATGACACTACGCTGCCATAGTAATGATGACACTACGCTGCCATAGTAATGATGACACTACGCTGCCATAGTAATGATGACACTACGCTGCCATAGTAATGATGACACTACGCTGCCATAGTAATGATGACACTACGCTGCCATAGTAATGATGACACTACGCTGCCATAGTAATGATGACACTACGCTGCCATAGTAATGATGACACTACGCTGCCATAGTAATGATGACACTACGCTGCCATAGTAACGATGACACTACGCTGCCATAGTAATGATGACACTACGCTGCCATAGTAATGATGACACTACGCTGCCATAGTAATGATGACACTACGCTGCCATAGTAATGATGACACTACGCTGCCATAGTAATGATGACACTACGCTGCCATAGTAATGATGACACTACGCTGCCATAGTAATGATGACACTACGCTGCCATAGTAATGATGACACTACGCTGCCATAGTAATGATGACACTACGCTGCCATAGTAATGATGACACTACGCTGCCATAGTAATGATGACACTACGCTGCCATAGTAATGATGACACTACGCTGCCATAGTAATGATGACACTACGCTGCCATAGTAATGATGACACTACGCTGCCATAGTAATGATGACACTACGCTGCCATAGTAATGATGACACTACGCTGCCATAGTAATGATGACACTACGCTGCCATAGTAATGATGACACTACGCTGCCATAGTAATGATGACACTACGCTGCCATAGTAATGATGACACTACGCTGCCATAGTAATGATGACACTACGCTGCCATAGTAATGATGACACTACGCTGCCATAGTAATGATGACACTACGCTGCCATAGTAATGATGACACTACGCTGCCATAGTAATGATGACACTACGCTGCCATAGTAATGATGACACTACGCTGCCATAGTAATGATGACACTACGCTGCCATAGTAATGATGACACTACGCTGCCATAGTAATGATGACACTACGCTGCCATAGTAATGATGACACTACGCTGCCATAGTAATGATGACACTACGCTGCCATAGTAATGATGACACTACGCTGCCATAGTAATGATGACACTACGCTGCCATAGTAATGATGACACTACGCTGCCATAGTAATGATGACACTACGCTGCCATAGTAATGATGACACTACGCTGCCATAGTAATGATGACACTACGCTGCCATAGTAATGATGACACTACGCTGCCATAGTAATGATGACACTACGCTGCCATAGTAATGATGACACTACGCTGCCATAGTAATGATGACACTACGCTGCCATAGTAATGATGACACTACGCTGCCATAGTAATGATGACACTACGCTGCCATAGTAATGATGACACTACGCTGCCATAGTAATGATGACACTACGCTGCCATAGTAATGATGACACTACGCTGCCATAGTAATGATGACACTACGCTGCCATAGTAATGATGACACTACGCTGCCATAGTAATGATGACACTACGCTGCCATAGTAATGATGACACTACGCTGCCATAGTAATGATGACACTACGCTGCCATAGTAATGATGACACTACGCTGCCATAGTAATGATGACACTACGCTGCCATAGTAATGATGACACTACGCTGCCATAGTAATGATGACACTACGCTGCCATAGTAATGATGACACTACGCTGCCATAGTAATGATGACACTACGCTGCCATAGTAATGATGACACTACGCTGCCATAGTAATGATGACACTACGCTGCCATAGTAATGATGACACTACGCTGCCATAGTAATGATGACACTACGCTGCCATAGTAATGATGACACTACGCTGCCATAGTAATGATGACACTACGCTGCCATAGTAATGATGACACTACGCTGCCATAGTAATGATGACACTACGCTGCCATAGTAATGATGACACTACGCTGCCATAGTAATGATGACACTACGCTGCCATAGTAATGATGACACTACGCTGCCATAGTAATGATGACACTACGCTGCCATAGTAATGATGACACTACGCTGCCATAGTAATGATGACACTACGCTGCCATAGTAATGATGACACTACGCTGCCATAGTAATGATGACACTACGCTGCCATAGTAATGATGACACTACGCTGCCATAGTAATGATGACACTACGCTGCCATAGTAATGATGACACTACGCTGCCATAGTAATGATGACACTACGCTGCCATAGTAATGATGACACTACGCTGCCATAGTAATGATGACACTACGCTGCCATAGTAATGATGACACTACGCTGCCATAGTAATGATGACACTACGCTGCCATAGTAATGATGACACTACGCTGCCATAGTAATGATGACACTACGCTGCCATAGTAATGATGACACTACGCTGCCATAGTAATGATGACACTACGCTGCCATAGTAATGATGACACTACGCTGCCATAGTAATGATGACACTACGCTGCCATAGTAATGATGACACTACGCTGCCATAGTAATGATGACACTACGCTGCCATAGTAATGATGACACTACGCTGCCATAGTAATGATGACACTACGCTGCCATAGTAATGATGACACTACGCTGCCATAGTAATGATGACACTACGCTGCCATAGTAATGATGACACTACGCTGCCATAGTAATGATGACACTACGCTGCCATAGTAATGATGACACTACGCTGCCATAGTAATGATGACACTACGCTGCCATAGTAATGATGACACTACGCTGCCATAGTAATGATGACACTACGCTGCCATAGTAATGATGACACTACGCTGCCATAGTAATGATGACACTACGCTGCCATAGTAATGATGACACTACGCTGCCATAGTAATGATGACACTACGCTGCCATAGTAATGATGACACTACGCTGCCATAGTAATGATGACACTACGCTGCCATAGTAATGATGACACTACGCTGCCATAGTAATGATGACACTACGCTGCCATAGTAATGATGACACTACGCTGCCATAGTAATGATGACACTACGCTGCCATAGTAATGATGACACTACGCTGCCATAGTAATGATGACACTACGCTGCCATAGTAATGATGACACTACGCTGCCATAGTAATGATGACACTACGCTGCCATAGTAATGATGACACTACGCTGCCATAGTAATGATGACACTACGCTGCCATAGTAATGATGACACTACGCTGCCATAGTAATGATGACACTACGCTGCCATAGTAATGATGACACTACGCTGCCATAGTAATGATGACACTACGCTGCCATAGTAATGATGACACTACGCTGCCATAGTAATGATGACACTACGCTGCCATAGTAATGATGACACTACGCTGCCATAGTAATGATGACACTACGCTGCCATAGTAATGATGACACTACGCTGCCATAGTAATGATGACACTACGCTGCCATAGTAATGATGACACTACGCTGCCATAGTAATGATGACACTACGCTGCCATAGTAATGATGACACTACGCTGCCATAGTAATGATGACACTACGCTGCCATAGTAATGATGACACTACGCTGCCATAGTAATGATGACACTACGCTGCCATAGTAATGATGACACTACGCTGCCATAGTAATGATGACACTACGCTGCCATAGTAATGATGACACTACGCTGCCATAGTAATGATGACACTACGCTGCCATAGTAATGATGACACTACGCTGCCATAGTAATGATGACACTACGCTGCCATAGTAATGATGACACTACGCTGCCATAGTAATGATGACACTACGCTGCCATAGTAATGATGACACTACGCTGCCATAGTAATGATGACACTACGCTGCCATAGTAATGATGACACTACGCTGCCATAGTAATGATGACACTACGCTGCCATAGTAATGATGACACTACGCTGCCATAGTAATGATGACACTACGCTGCCATAGTAATGATGACACTACGCTGCCATAGTAATGATGACACTACGCTGCCATAGTAATGATGACACTACGCTGCCATAGTAATGATGACACTACGCTGCCATAGTAATGATGACACTACGCTGCCATAGTAATGATGACACTACGCTGCCATAGTAATGATGACACTACGCTGCCATAGTAATGATGACACTACGCTGCCATAGTAATGATGACACTACGCTGCCATAGTAATGATGACACTACGCTGCCATAGTAATGATGACACTACGCTGCCATAGTAATGATGACACTACGCTGCCATAGTAATGATGACACTACGCTGCCATAGTAATGATGACACTACGCTGCCATAGTAATGATGACACTACGCTGCCATAGTAATGATGACACTACGCTGCCATAGTAATGATGACACTACGCTGCCATAGTAATGATGACACTACGCTGCCATAGTAATGATGACACTACGCTGCCATAGTAATGATGACACTACGCTGCCATAGTAATGATGACACTACGCTGCCATAGTAATGATGACACTACGCTGCCATAGTAATGATGACACTACGCTGCCATAGTAATGATGACACTACGCTGCCATAGTAATGATGACACTACGCTGCCATAGTAATGATGACACTACGCTGCCATAGTAATGATGACACTACGCTGCCATAGTAATGATGACACTACGCTGCCATAGTAATGATGACACTACGCTGCCATAGTAATGATGACACTACGCTGCCATAGTAATGATGACACTACGCTGCCATAGTAATGATGACACTACGCTGCCATAGTAATGATGACACTACGCTGCCATAGTAATGATGACACTACGCTGCCATAGTAATGATGACACTACGCTGCCATAGTAATGATGACACTACGCTGCCATAGTAATGATGACACTACGCTGCCATAGTAATGATGACACTACGCTGCCATAGTAATGATGACACTACGCTGCCATAGTAATGATGACACTACGCTGCCATAGTAATGATGACACTACGCTGCCATAGTAATGATGACACTACGCTGCCATAGTAATGATGACACTACGCTGCCATAGTAATGATGACACTACGCTGCCATAGTAATGATGACACTACGCTGCCATAGTAATGATGACACTACGCTGCCATAGTAATGATGACACTACGCTGCCATAGTAATGATGACACTACGCTGCCATAGTAATGATGACACTACGCTGCCATAGTAATGATGACACTACGCTGCCATAGTAATGATGACACTACGCTGCCATAGTAATGATGACACTACGCTGCCATAGTAATGATGACACTACGCTGCCATAGTAATGATGACACTACGCTGCCATAGTAATGATGACACTACGCTGCCATAGTAATGATGACACTACGCTGCCATAGTAATGATGACACTACGCTGCCATAGTAATGATGACACTACGCTGCCATAGTAATGATGACACTACGCTGCCATAGTAATGATGACACTACGCTGCCATAGTAATGATGACACTACGCTGCCATAGTAATGATGACACTACGCTGCCATAGTAATGATGACACTACGCTGCCATAGTAATGATGACACTACGCTGCCATAGTAATGATGACACTACGCTGCCATAGTAATGATGACACTACGCTGCCATAGTAATGATGACACTACGCTGCCATAGTAATGATGACACTACGCTGCCATAGTAATGATGACACTACGCTGCCATAGTAATGATGACACTACGCTGCCATAGTAATGATGACACTACGCTGCCATAGTAATGATGACACTACGCTGCCATAGTAATGATGACACTACGCTGCCATAGTAATGATGACACTACGCTGCCATAGTAATGATGACACTACGCTGCCATAGTAATGATGACACTACGCTGCCATAGTAATGATGACACTACGCTGCCATAGTAATGATGACACTACGCTGCCATAGTAATGATGACACTACGCTGCCATAGTAATGATGACACTACGCTGCCATAGTAATGATGACACTACGCTGCCATAGTAATGATGACACTACGCTGCCATAGTAATGATGACACTACGCTGCCATAGTAATGATGACACTACGCTGCCATAGTAATGATGACACTACGCTGCCATAGTAATGATGACACTACGCTGCCATAGTAATGATGACACTACGCTGCCATAGTAATGATGACACTACGCTGCCATAGTAATGATGACACTACGCTGCCATAGTAATGATGACACTACGCTGCCATAGTAATGATGACACTACGCTGCCATAGTAATGATGACACTACGCTGCCATAGTAATGATGACACTACGCTGCCATAGTAATGATGACACTACGCTGCCATAGTAATGATGACACTACGCTGCCATAGTAATGATGACACTACGCTGCCATAGTAATGATGACACTACGCTGCCATAGTAATGATGACACTACGCTGCCATAGTAATGATGACACTACGCTGCCATAGTAATGATGACACTACGCTGCCATAGTAATGATGACACTACGCTGCCATAGTAATGATGACACTACGCTGCCATAGTAATGATGACACTACGCTGCCATAGTAATGATGACACTACGCTGCCATAGTAATGATGACACTACGCTGCCATAGTAATGATGACACTACGCTGCCATAGTAATGATGACACTACGCTGCCATAGTAATGATGACACTACGCTGCCATAGTAATGATGACACTACGCTGCCATAGTAATGATGACACTACGCTGCCATAGTAATGATGACACTACGCTGCCATAGTAATGATGACACTACGCTGCCATAGTAATGATGACACTACGCTGCCATAGTAATGATGACACTACGCTGCCATAGTAATGATGACACTACGCTGCCATAGTAATGATGACACTACGCTGCCATAGTAATGATGACACTACGCTGCCATAGTAATGATGACACTACGCTGCCATAGTAATGATGACACTACGCTGCCATAGTAATGATGACACTACGCTGCCATAGTAATGATGACACTACGCTGCCATAGTAATGATGACACTACGCTGCCATAGTAATGATGACACTACGCTGCCATAGTAATGATGACACTACGCTGCCATAGTAATGATGACACTACGCTGCCATAGTAATGATGACACTACGCTGCCATAGTAATGATGACACTACGCTGCCATAGTAATGATGACACTACGCTGCCATAGTAATGATGACACTACGCTGCCATAGTAATGATGACACTACGCTGCCATAGTAATGATGACACTACGCTGCCATAGTAATGATGACACTACGCTGCCATAGTAATGATGACACTACGCTGCCATAGTAATGATGACACTACGCTGCCATAGTAATGATGACACTACGCTGCCATAGTAATGATGACACTACGCTGCCATAGTAATGATGACACTACGCTGCCATAGTAATGATGACACTACGCTGCCATAGTAATGATGACACTACGCTGCCATAGTAATGATGACACTACGCTGCCATAGTAATGATGACACTACGCTGCCATAGTAATGATGACACTACGCTGCCATAGTAATGATGACACTACGCTGCCATAGTAATGATGACACTACGCTGCCATAGTAATGATGACACTACGCTGCCATAGTAATGATGACACTACGCTGCCATAGTAATGATGACACTACGCTGCCATAGTAATGATGACACTACGCTGCCATAGTAATGATGACACTACGCTGCCATAGTAATGATGACACTACGCTGCCATAGTAATGATGACACTACGCTGCCATAGTAATGATGACACTACGCTGCCATAGTAATGATGACACTACGCTGCCATAGTAATGATGACACTACGCTGCCATAGTAATGATGACACTACGCTGCCATAGTAATGATGACACTACGCTGCCATAGTAATGATGACACTACGCTGCCATAGTAATGATGACACTACGCTGCCATAGTAATGATGACACTACGCTGCCATAGTAATGATGACACTACGCTGCCATAGTAATGATGACACTACGCTGCCATAGTAATGATGACACTACGCTGCCATAGTAATGATGACACTACGCTGCCATAGTAATGATGACACTACGCTGCCATAGTAATGATGACACTACGCTGCCATAGTAATGATGACACTACGCTGCCATAGTAATGATGACACTACGCTGCCATAGTAATGATGACACTACGCTGCCATAGTAATGATGACACTACGCTGCCATAGTAATGATGACACTACGCTGCCATAGTAATGATGACACTACGCTGCCATAGTAATGATGACACTACGCTGCCATAGTAATGATGACACTACGCTGCCATAGTAATGATGACACTACGCTGCCATAGTAATGATGACACTACGCTGCCATAGTAATGATGACACTACGCTGCCATAGTAATGATGACACTACGCTGCCATAGTAATGATGACACTACGCTGCCATAGTAATGATGACACTACGCTGCCATAGTAATGATGACACTACGCTGCCATAGTAATGATGACACTACGCTGCCATAGTAATGATGACACTACGCTGCCATAGTAATGATGACACTACGCTGCCATAGTAATGATGACACTACGCTGCCATAGTAATGATGACACTACGCTGCCATAGTAATGATGACACTACGCTGCCATAGTAATGATGACACTACGCTGCCATAGTAATGATGACACTACGCTGCCATAGTAATGATGACACTACGCTGCCATAGTAATGATGACACTACGCTGCCATAGTAATGATGACACTACGCTGCCATAGTAATGATGACACTACGCTGCCATAGTAATGATGACACTACGCTGCCATAGTAATGATGACACTACGCTGCCATAGTAATGATGACACTACGCTGCCATAGTAATGATGACACTACGCTGCCATAGTAATGATGACACTACGCTGCCATAGTAATGATGACACTACGCTGCCATAGTAATGATGACACTACGCTGCCATAGTAATGATGACACTACGCTGCCATAGTAATGATGACACTACGCTGCCATAGTAATGATGACACTACGCTGCCATAGTAATGATGACACTACGCTGCCATAGTAATGATGACACTACGCTGCCATAGTAATGATGACACTACGCTGCCATAGTAATGATGACACTACGCTGCCATAGTAATGATGACACTACGCTGCCATAGTAATGATGACACTACGCTGCCATAGTAATGATGACACTACGCTGCCATAGTAATGATGACACTACGCTGCCATAGTAATGATGACACTACGCTGCCATAGTAATGATGACACTACGCTGCCATAGTAATGATGACACTACGCTGCCATAGTAATGATGACACTACGCTGCCATAGTAATGATGACACTACGCTGCCATAGTAATGATGACACTACGCTGCCATAGTAATGATGACACTACGCTGCCATAGTAATGATGACACTACGCTGCCATAGTAATGATGACACTACGCTGCCATAGTAATGATGACACTACGCTGCCATAGTAATGATGACACTACGCTGCCATAGTAATGATGACACTACGCTGCCATAGTAATGATGACACTACGCTGCCATAGTAATGATGACACTACGCTGCCATAGTAATGATGACACTACGCTGCCATAGTAATGATGACACTACGCTGCCATAGTAATGATGACACTACGCTGCCATAGTAATGATGACACTACGCTGCCATAGTAATGATGACACTACGCTGCCATAGTAATGATGACACTACGCTGCCATAGTAATGATGACACTACGCTGCCATAGTAATGATGACACTACGCTGCCATAGTAATGATGACACTACGCTGCCATAGTAATGATGACACTACGCTGCCATAGTAATGATGACACTACGCTGCCATAGTAATGATGACACTACGCTGCCATAGTAATGATGACACTACGCTGCCATAGTAATGATGACACTACGCTGCCATAGTAATGATGACACTACGCTGCCATAGTAACGATGACACTACGCTGCCATAGTAATGATGACACTACGCTGCCATAGTAATGATGACACTACGCTGCCATAGTAATGATGACACTACGCTGCCATAGTAATGATGACACTACGCTGCCATAGTAATGATGACACTACGCTGCCATAGTAATGATGACACTACGCTGCCATAGTAATGATGACACTACGCTGCCATAGTAATGATGACACTACGCTGCCATAGTAATGATGACACTACGCTGCCATAGTAATGATGACACTACGCTGCCATAGTAATGATGACACTACGCTGCCATAGTAATGATGACACTACGCTGCCATAGTAATGATGACACTACGCTGCCATAGTAATGATGACACTACGCTGCCATAGTAATGATGACACTACGCTGCCATAGTAATGATGACACTACGCTGCCATAGTAATGATGACACTACGCTGCCATAGTAATGATGACACTACGCTGCCATAGTAATGATGACACTACGCTGCCATAGTAATGATGACACTACGCTGCCATAGTAATGATGACACTACGCTGCCATAGTAATGATGACACTACGCTGCCATAGTAATGATGACACTACGCTGCCATAGTAATGATGACACTACGCTGCCATAGTAATGATGACACTACGCTGCCATAGTAATGATGACACTACGCTGCCATAGTAATGATGACACTACGCTGCCATAGTAATGATGACACTACGCTGCCATAGTAATGATGACACTACGCTGCCATAGTAATGATGACACTACGCTGCCATAGTAATGATGACACTACGCTGCCATAGTAATGATGACACTACGCTGCCATAGTAATGATGACACTACGCTGCCATAGTAATGATGACACTACGCTGCCATAGTAATGATGACACTACGCTGCCATAGTAATGATGACACTACGCTGCCATAGTAATGATGACACTACGCTGCCATAGTAATGATGACACTACGCTGCCATAGTAATGATGACACTACGCTGCCATAGTAATGATGACACTACGCTGCCATAGTAATGATGACACTACGCTGCCATAGTAATGATGACACTACGCTGCCATAGTAATGATGACACTACGCTGCCATAGTAATGATGACACTACGCTGCCATAGTAATGATGACACTACGCTGCCATAGTAATGATGACACTACGCTGCCATAGTAATGATGACACTACGCTGCCATAGTAATGATGACACTACGCTGCCATAGTAATGATGACACTACGCTGCCATAGTAATGATGACACTACGCTGCCATAGTAATGATGACACTACGCTGCCATAGTAATGATGACACTACGCTGCCATAGTAATGATGACACTACGCTGCCATAGTAATGATGACACTACGCTGCCATAGTAATGATGACACTACGCTGCCATAGTAATGATGACACTACGCTGCCATAGTAATGATGACACTACGCTGCCATAGTAATGATGACACTACGCTGCCATAGTAATGATGACACTACGCTGCCATAGTAATGATGACACTACGCTGCCATAGTAATGATGACACTACGCTGCCATAGTAATGATGACACTACGCTGCCATAGTAATGATGACACTACGCTGCCATAGTAATGATGACACTACGCTGCCATAGTAATGATGACACTACGCTGCCATAGTAATGATGACACTACGCTGCCATAGTAATGATGACACTACGCTGCCATAGTAATGATGACACTACGCTGCCATAGTAATGATGACACTACGCTGCCATAGTAATGATGACACTACGCTGCCATAGTAATGATGACACTACGCTGCCATAGTAATGATGACACTACGCTGCCATAGTAATGATGACACTACGCTGCCATAGTAATGATGACACTACGCTGCCATAGTAATGATGACACTACGCTGCCATAGTAATGATGACACTACGCTGCCATAGTAATGATGACACTACGCTGCCATAGTAATGATGACACTACGCTGCCATAGTAATGATGACACTACGCTGCCATAGTAATGATGACACTACGCTGCCATAGTAATGATGACACTACGCTGCCATAGTAATGATGACACTACGCTGCCATAGTAATGATGACACTACGCTGCCATAGTAATGATGACACTACGCTGCCATAGTAATGATGACACTACGCTGCCATAGTAATGATGACACTACGCTGCCATAGTAATGATGACACTACGCTGCCATAGTAATGATGACACTACGCTGCCATAGTAATGATGACACTACGCTGCCATAGTAATGATGACACTACGCTGCCATAGTAATGATGACACTACGCTGCCATAGTAATGATGACACTACGCTGCCATAGTAATGATGACACTACGCTGCCATAGTAATGATGACACTACGCTGCCATAGTAATGATGACACTACGCTGCCATAGTAATGATGACACTACGCTGCCATAGTAATGATGACACTACGCTGCCATAGTAATGATGACACTACGCTGCCATAGTAATGATGACACTACGCTGCCATAGTAATGATGACACTACGCTGCCATAGTAATGATGACACTACGCTGCCATAGTAATGATGACACTACGCTGCCATAGTAATGATGACACTACGCTGCCATAGTAATGATGACACTACGCTGCCATAGTAATGATGACACTACGCTGCCATAGTAATGATGACACTACGCTGCCATAGTAATGATGACACTACGCTGCCATAGTAATGATGACACTACGCTGCCATAGTAATGATGACACTACGCTGCCATAGTAATGATGACACTACGCTGCCATAGTAATGATGACACTACGCTGCCATAGTAATGATGACACTACGCTGCCATAGTAATGATGACACTACGCTGCCATAGTAATGATGACACTACGCTGCCATAGTAATGATGACACTACGCTGCCATAGTAATGATGACACTACGCTGCCATAGTAATGATGACACTACGCTGCCATAGTAATGATGACACTACGCTGCCATAGTAATGATGACACTACGCTGCCATAGTAATGATGACACTACGCTGCCATAGTAATGATGACACTACGCTGCCATAGTAATGATGACACTACGCTGCCATAGTAATGATGACACTACGCTGCCATAGTAATGATGACACTACGCTGCCATAGTAATGATGACACTACGCTGCCATAGTAATGATGACACTACGCTGCCATAGTAATGATGACACTACGCTGCCATAGTAATGATGACACTACGCTGCCATAGTAATGATGACACTACGCTGCCATAGTAATGATGACACTACGCTGCCATAGTAATGATGACACTACGCTGCCATAGTAATGATGACACTACGCTGCCATAGTAATGATGACACTACGCTGCCATAGTAATGATGACACTACGCTGCCATAGTAATGATGACACTACGCTGCCATAGTAATGATGACACTACGCTGCCATAGTAATGATGACACTACGCTGCCATAGTAACGATGACACTACGCTGCCATAGTAATGATGACACTACGCTGCCATAGTAATGATGACACTACGCTGCCATAGTAATGATGACACTACGCTGCCATAGTAATGATGACACTACGCTGCCATAGTAATGATGACACTACGCTGCCATAGTAATGATGACACTACGCTGCCATAGTAATGATGACACTACGCTGCCATAGTAATGATGACACTACGCTGCCATAGTAATGATGACACTACGCTGCCATAGTAATGATGACACTACGCTGCCATAGTAATGATGACACTACGCTGCCATAGTAATGATGACACTACGCTGCCATAGTAATGATGACACTACGCTGCCATAGTAATGATGACACTACGCTGCCATAGTAATGATGACACTACGCTGCCATAGTAATGATGACACTACGCTGCCATAGTAATGATGACACTACGCTGCCATAGTAATGATGACACTACGCTGCCATAGTAATGATGACACTACGCTGCCATAGTAATGATGACACTACGCTGCCATAGTAATGATGACACTACGCTGCCATAGTAATGATGACACTACGCTGCCATAGTAATGATGACACTACGCTGCCATAGTAATGATGACACTACGCTGCCATAGTAATGATGACACTACGCTGCCATAGTAATGATGACACTACGCTGCCATAGTAATGATGACACTACGCTGCCATAGTAATGATGACACTACGCTGCCATAGTAATGATGACACTACGCTGCCATAGTAATGATGACACTACGCTGCCATAGTAATGATGACACTACGCTGCCATAGTAATGATGACACTACGCTGCCATAGTAATGATGACACTACGCTGCCATAGTAATGATGACACTACGCTGCCATAGTAATGATGACACTACGCTGCCATAGTAATGATGACACTACGCTGCCATAGTAATGATGACACTACGCTGCCATAGTAATGATGACACTACGCTGCCATAGTAATGATGACACTACGCTGCCATAGTAATGATGACACTACGCTGCCATAGTAATGATGACACTACGCTGCCATAGTAATGATGACACTACGCTGCCATAGTAATGATGACACTACGCTGCCATAGTAATGATGACACTACGCTGCCATAGTAATGATGACACTACGCTGCCATAGTAATGATGACACTACGCTGCCATAGTAATGATGACACTACGCTGCCATAGTAATGATGACACTACGCTGCCATAGTAATGATGACACTACGCTGCCATAGTAATGATGACACTACGCTGCCATAGTAACGATGACACTACGCTGCCATAGTAATGATGACACTACGCTGCCATAGTAATGATGACACTACGCTGCCATAGTAATGATGACACTACGCTGCCATAGTAATGATGACACTACGCTGCCATAGTAATGATGACACTACGCTGCCATAGTAATGATGACACTACGCTGCCATAGTAATGATGACACTACGCTGCCATAGTAATGATGACACTACGCTGCCATAGTAATGATGACACTACGCTGCCATAGTAATGATGACACTACGCTGCCATAGTAATGATGACACTACGCTGCCATAGTAATGATGACACTACGCTGCCATAGTAATGATGACACTACGCTGCCATAGTAATGATGACACTACGCTGCCATAGTAATGATGACACTACGCTGCCATAGTAATGATGACACTACGCTGCCATAGTAATGATGACACTACGCTGCCATAGTAATGATGACACTACGCTGCCATAGTAACGATGACACTACGCTGCCATAGTAATGATGACACTACGCTGCCATAGTAATGATGACACTACGCTGCCATAGTAATGATGACACTACGCTGCCATAGTAATGATGACACTACGCTGCCATAGTAATGATGACACTACGCTGCCATAGTAATGATGACACTACGCTGCCATAGTAATGATGACACTACGCTGCCATAGTAATGATGACACTACGCTGCCATAGTAATGATGACACTACGCTGCCATAGTAATGATGACACTACGCTGCCATAGTAATGATGACACTACGCTGCCATAGTAATGATGACACTACGCTGCCATAGTAATGATGACACTACGCTGCCATAGTAATGATGACACTACGCTGCCATAGTAATGATGACACTACGCTGCCATAGTAATGATGACACTACGCTGCCATAGTAATGATGACACTACGCTGCCATAGTAATGATGACACTACGCTGCCATAGTAACGATGACACTACGCTGCCATAGTAACGATGACACTACGCTGCCATAGTAATGATGACACTACGCTGCCATAGTAATGATGACACTACGCTGCCATAGTAACGATGACACTACGCTGCCATAGTAATGATGACACTACGCTGCCATAGTAATGATGACACTACGCTGCCATAGTAACGATGACACTACGCTGCCATAGTAACGATGACACTACGCTGCCATAGTAATGATGACACTACGCTGCCATAGTAACGATGACACTACGCTGCCATAGTAACGATGACACTACGCTGCCATAGTAATGATGACACTACGCTGCCATAGTAATGATGACACTACGCTGCCATAGTAATGATGACACTACGCTGCCATAGTAATGATGACACTACGCTGCCATAGTAACGATGACACTACGCTGCCATAGTAATGATGACACTACGCTGCCATAGTAATGATGACACTACGCTGCCATAGTAATGATGACACTACGCTGCCATAGTAACGATGACACTACGCTGCCATAGTAATGATGACACTACGCTGCCATAGTAACGATGACACTACGCTGCCATAGTAACGATGACACTACGCTGCCATAGTAATGATGACACTACGCTGCCATAGTAATGATGACACTACGCTGCCATAGTAATGATGACACTACGCTGCCATAGTAATGATGACACTACGCTGCCATAGTAACGATGACACTACGCTGCCATAGTAACGATGACACTACGCTGCCATAGTAATGATGACACTACGCTGCCATAGTAATGATGACACTACGCTGCCATAGTAACGATGACACTACGCTGCCATAGTAATGATGACACTACGCTGCCATAGTAACGATGACACTACGCTGCCATAGTAACGATGACACTACGCTGCCATAGTAATGATGACACTACGCTGCCATAGTAATGATGACACTACGCTGCCATAGTAATGATGACACTACGCTGCCATAGTAACGATGACACTACGCTGCCATAGTAATGATGACACTACGCTGCCATAGTAATGATGACACTACGCTGCCATAGTAACGATGACACTACGCTGCCATAGTAATGATGACACTACGCTGCCATAGTAACGATGACACTACGCTGCCATAGTAACGATGACACTACGCTGCCATAGTAATGATGACACTACGCTGCCATAGTAATGATGACACTACGCTGCCATAGTAACGATGACACTACGCTGCCATAGTAATGATGACACTACGCTGCCATAGTAATGATGACACTACGCTGCCATAGTAATGATGACACTACGCTGCCATAGTAACGATGACACTACGCTGCCATAGTAATGATGACACTACGCTGCCATAGTAATGATGACACTACGCTGCCATAGTAATGATGACACTACGCTGCCATAGTAATGATGACACTACGCTGCCATAGTAATGATGACACTACGCTGCCATAGTAATGATGACACTACGCTGCCATAGTAATGATGACACTACGCTGCCATAGTAATGATGACACTACGCTGCCATAGTAATGATGACACTACGCTGCCATAGTAATGATGACACTACGCTGCCATAGTAATGATGACACTACGCTGCCATAGTAATGATGACACTACGCTGCCATAGTAATGATGACACTACGCTGCCATAGTAATGATGACACTACGCTGCCATAGTAATGATGACACTACGCTGCCATAGTAATGATGACACTACGCTGCCATAGTAATGATGACACTACGCTGCCATAGTAATGATGACACTACGCTGCCATAGTAACGATGACACTACGCTGCCATAGTAACGATGACACTACGCTGCCATAGTAATGATGACACTACGCTGCCATAGTAATGATGACACTACGCTGCCATAGTAATGATGACACTACGCTGCCATAGTAATGATGACACTACGCTGCCATAGTAATGATGACACTACGCTGCCATAGTAATGATGACACTACGCTGCCATAGTAATGATGACACTACGCTGCCATAGTAATGATGACACTACGCTGCCATAGTAACGATGACACTACGCTGCCATAGTAACGATGACACTACGCTGCCATAGTAATGATGACACTACGCTGCCATAGTAATGATGACACTACGCTGCCATAGTAACGATGACACTACGCTGCCATAGTAACGATGACACTACGCTGCCATAGTAACGATGACACTACGCTGCAATAGTAACGATGACACTACGCTGCCATAGTAATGATGACACTACGCTGCCATAGTAATGATGACACTACGCTGCCATAGTAATGATGACACTACGCTGCCATAGTAATGATGACACTACGCTGCCATAGTAATGATGACACTACGCTGCCATAGTAATGATGACACTACGCTACCATAGTAATGATGACACTACGCTGCCATAGTAATGATGACACTACGCTGCCATAGTAACGATGACACTACGCTGCCATAGTAACGATGACACTACGCTGCCATAGTAATGATGACACTACGCTGCCATAGTAACGATGACACTACGCTGCCATAGTAACGATGACACTACGCTGCCATAGTAACGATGACACTACGCTGCCATAGTAATGATGACACTACGCTGCCATAGTAATGATGACACTACGCTGCCATAGTAATGATGACACTACGCTGCCATAGTAATGATGACACTACGCTGCCATAGTAATGATGACACTACGCTGCCATAGTAATGATGACACTACGCTGCCATATTAACGATGACACTACGCTGCCATAGTAACGATGACACTACGCTGCCATAGTAATGATGACACTACGCTGCCATAGTAACGATGACACTACGCTGCCATAGTAACGATGACACTACGCTGCCATAGTAATGATGACACTACGCTGCCATAGTAATGATGACACTACGCTGCCATAGTAATGATGACACTACGCTGCCATAGTAACGATGACACTACGCTGCCATAGTAACGATGACACTACGCTGCCATAGTAACGATGACACTACGCTGCCATAGTAATGATGACACTACGCTGCCATAGTAACGATGACACTACGCTGCCATAGTAACGATGACACTACGCTGCCATAGTAATGATGACACTACGCTGCCATAGTAATGATGACACTACGCTGCCATAGTAATGATGACACTACGCTGCCATAGTAATGATGACACTACGCTACCATAGTAATGATGACACTACGCTGCCATAGTAACGATGACACTACGCTGCCATAGTAACGATGACACTACGCTGCCATAGTAATGATGACACTACGCTGCCATAGTAATGATGACACTACGCTGCCATAGTAATGATGACACTACGCTGCCATAGTAATGATGACACTACGCTGCCATAGTAATGATGACACTACGCTGCCATAGTAATGATGACACTACGCTGCCATAGTAATGATGACACTACGCTGCCATAGTAACGATGACACTACGCTGCCATAGTAACGATGACACTACGCTGCCATAGTAATGATGACACTACGCTGCCATAGTAATGATGACACTACGCTGCCATAGTAATGATGACACTACGCTGCCATAGTAATGATGACACTACGCTGCCATAGTAATGATGACACTACGCTGCCATAGTAATGATGACACTACGCTGCCATAGTAATGATGACACTACGCTGCCATAGTAATGATGACACTACGCTGCCATAGTAACGATGACACTATGCTGCCATAGTAACGATGACACTACGCTGCCATAGTAACGATGACACTACGCTGCCATAGTAATGATGACACTACGCTGCCATAGTAATGATGACACTACGCTGCCATAGTAACGATGACACTACGCTGCCATAGTAACGATGACACTACGCTGCCATAGTAATGATGACACTACGCTGCCATAGTAATGATGACACTACGCTGCCATAGTAACGATGACACTACGCTGCCATAGTAACGATGACACTACGCTGCCATAGTAACGATGACACTACGCTGCCATAGTAACGATGACACTACGCTGCCATAGTAATGATGACACTACGCTGCCATAGTAATGATGACACTACGCTGCCATAGTAATGATGACACTACGCTGCCATAGTAACGATGACACTACGCTGCCATAGTAATGATGACACTACGCTGCCATAGTAACGATGACACTACGCTGCCATAGTAATGATGACACTACGCTGCCATAGTAATGATGACACTACGCTGCCATAGTAATGATGACACTACGCTGCCATAGTAACGATGACACTACGCTGCCATAGTAACGATGACACTACGCTGCCATAGTAATGATGACACTACGCTGCCATAGTAATGATGACACTACGCTGCCATAGTAATGATGACACTACGCTGCCATAGTAACGATGACACTACGCTGCCATAGTAATGATGACACTACGCTGCCATAGTAACGATGACACTAAGCTGCCATAGTAACGATGACACTACGCTGCCATAGTAATGATGACACTACGCTGCCATAGTAATGATGACACTACGCTGCCATAGTAACGATGACACTACGCTGCCATAGTAATGATGACACTACGCTGCCATAGTAATGATGACACTACGCTGCCATAGTAACGATGACACTACGCTGCCATAGTAATGATGACACTACGCTGCCATAGTAATGATGACACTACGCTGCCATAGTAACGATGACACTACGCTGCCATAGTAACGATGACACTACGCTGCCATAGTAACGATGACACTACGCTGCCATAGTAACGATGACACTACGCTGCCATAGTAACGATGACACTACGCTGCCATAGTAACGATGACACTACGCTGCCATAGTAACGATGACACTACGCTGCCATAGTAACGATGACACTACGCTGCCATAGTAACGATGACACTACGCTGCCATAGTAATGATGACACTACGCTGCCATAGTAACGATGACACTACGCTGCCATAGTAACGATGACACTACGCTGCCATAGTAATGATAACACTACGCTGCCATAGTAACGATGACACTACGCTGCCATAGTAACGATGACACTACGCTGCCATAGTAACGATGACACTACGCTGCCATAGTAACGATGACACTACGCTGCCATAGTAACGATGACACTACGCTGCCATAGTAATGATAACACTACGCTGCCATAGTAACGATGACACTACGCTGCCATAGTAATGATGACACTACGCTGCCATAGTAATGATGCGTCTACTAAGGTACCTTAAAAATATGAGCTCTTTCACAGCATAACATAAATATGCTATAGATATATTTAATTAACTTTAATTAACCTAATAATGTGGCTTTGCCCGTTATAACACGTTCATGAAATTATTATAGATGTGTAATGAATGCTTTAGTAAATCGTTAATGGAGAGATGGAATCCTTGTGGAAGCTAGAGCGTTTATGGTAATGGAGAGATGGAATCAGTGTGGAAGCTAGAGCGTTTATGGTAATGGAGAGATGGAATCCTTGTGGAAGCTAGAGCGTTTATGGTAGTGGAGAGATGGAATCAGTGTGGAAGCTAGAGCGTTTATGGTAATGGAGAGATGGAATCCGTGTGGAAGCTAGAGCGTTTATGGTAATGGAGAGATGGAATCAGTGTGGAAGCTAGAGCGTTTATGGTAATGGAGAGATGGAATCCGTGTGGAAGCTAGAGCGTTTATGGTAATAGGGAGATGGAATCCGTGTGATAACTAGAGCGTTTATGGTAATGGAGAGATGGAATCCGTGTGGTAACTAGAGCGTTTATGGTAATAGGGAGATATGGAATCCTTGTGGAAGCTAGAGCGTTTATGGTAATGGAGAGATGGAATCCGTGTGGAAGCTAGAGCGTTTATGGTAATGGAGAGATGGAATCAGTGTGGAAGCTAGAGCGTTTATGGTAATGGAGAGATGGAATCCGTGTGGAAGCTAGAGCGTTTATGGTAATAGGGAGATGGAATCCGTGTGGTAACTAGAGCGTTTATGGTAATAGGGAGATGGAATCCGTGTGGTAACTAGAGCGTTTATGGTAATGGAGAGATGGAATCCGTGTGGTAACTAGAGCGTTTATGGTAATGGAGAGATGGAATCCGTGTGGAAGCTAGAGCGTTTATGGTAATGGGGAGATGGAATCCGTGTGGAAGCTAGAGCGTTTATGGTAATGGGGAGATGGAATCCGTGTGGAAGCTAGAGCGTTTATGGTAATGGTGAGATGGAATCCGTGTGGAAGCTAGAGCGTTTATGGTAATGGAGAGATGGAATCCGTGTGGAAGCTAGAGCGTTTATGGTAATGGAGAGATGGAATCCGTGTGGAAGCTAGAGCGTTTATGGTAATGGGGAGATGGAATCCGTGTGGAAGCTAGAGCGTTTATGGTAATGGAGAGATGGAATCCGTGTGGAAGCTAGAGCGTTTATGGTAATGGAGGGATGGAATCCGTGTGGAAGCTAGAGCGTTTATGGTAATGGAGAGATGGAATCCGTGTGGAAGCTAGAGAGTTTATGGTAATGGAGAGATGGAATCCGTGTGGAAGCTAGAGCGTTTATGGTAATGGAGAGATGGAATCCGTGTGGAAGCTAGAGCGTTTATGGTAATGGAGAGATGGAATCCGTGTGGAAGCTAGAGCGTTTATGGTAATGGAGAGATGGAATCCGTGTGGAAGCTAGAGCGTTTATGGTAATGGTGAGATGGAATCCGTGTGGAAGCTAGAGCGTTTAAGGTAATGGTGAGATGGAATCCGTGTGGAAGCTAGAGCGTTTATGGTAATAGGGAGATGGAATCCGTGTGGAAGCTAGAGCGTTTATGGTAATAGGGAGATGGAATCCGTGTGGAAGCTAGAGCGTTTATGGTAATAGGGAGATGGAATCCGTGTGGAAGCTAGAGCGTTTATGGTAATAGGGAGATGGAATCCGTGTGGAAGCTAGAGCGTTTATGGTAGTGGAGAGATGGAATCCGTGTGGAAGCTAGAGCGTTTATGGTAATGGAGAGATGGAATCCGTGTGGAAGCTAGAGCGTTTATGGTAATGGAGAGATGGAATCCGTGTGGAAGCTAGAGCGTTTATGGTAATGGAGAGATGGAATCCTTGTGGAAGCTAGAGCGTTTATGGTAATGGAGAGATGGAATCCGTGTGGAAGCTAGAGCGTTTATGGTAATGGGGAGATGGAATCCGTGTGGAAGCTAGAGCGTTCATGGTAATGGGGAGATGGAATCCGTGTGGAAGCTAGAGCGTTTATGGTAATGGTGAGATGGAATCCGTGTGGAAGCTAGAGCGTTTATGGTAATGGGGGAGATGGAATCAGTGTGGAAGCTAGAGCGTTTATGGTAATGGAGAGATGGAATCCGTGTGGAAGCTAGAGCGTTTATGGTAATGGAGAGATGGAATCCGTGTGGAAGCTAGAGCGTTTATGGTAATGGGGGAGATGGAATCCGTGTGGAAGCTAGAGAGTTTATGGTAATGGAGAGATGGAATCCGTGTGGAAGCTAGAGCGTTTATGGTAATGGAGAGATGGAATCAGTGTGGAAGCTAGAGCGTTTATGGTAATGGAGAGATGGAATCCGTGTGGAAGCTAGAGCGTTTATGGTAATGGAGAGATGGAATCCGTGTGGTAACTAGAGCGTTTATGGTAATGGAGAGATGGAATCCTTGTGGAAGCTAGAGCGTTTATGGTAATGGGGAGATGGAATCCGTGTGGAAGCTAGAGCGTTTATGGTAATAGGGAGATGGAATCCGTGTGGAAGCTAGAGCGTTTATGGTAATGGGGAGATGGAATCCGTGTGGAAGCTAGAGCGTTTATGGTAATGGAGAGATGGAATCCGTGTGGAAGCTAGAGCGTTTATGGTAATGGTGAGATGGAATCCGTGTGGAAACTAGAGCGTTTATGGTAATAGGGAGATGGAATCCGTGTGGAAGCTAGAGCGTTTATGGTAGTGGAGAGATGGAATCCTTGTGGAAGCTAGAGCGTTTATGGTAGTGGAGAGATGGAATCCGTGTGGTAACTAGAGAGTTTATGGTAATGGAGAGATGGAATCCGTGTGGTAACTAGAGCGTTTATGGTAATAGGGAGAGATGGAATCCTTGTGGAAGCTAGAGCGTTTATGGTAATAGAGAGAAGGAATCCGTGTGGAAGCTAGAGCGTTTATGGTAATGGAGAGATGGAATCCTTGTGGAAGCTAGAGCGTTTATGGTAATGGAGAGATGGAATCCGTGTGGAAGCTAGAGCGTTTATGGTAATGGGGGAGATGGAATCAGTGTGGAAGCTAGAGCGTTTATGGTAATGGAGAGATGGAATCCGTGTGGAAGCTAGAGCGTTTATGGTAATGGAGAGATGGAATCCGTGTGGAAGCTAGAGCGTTTATGGTAATGGGGGAGATGGAATCAGTGTGGAAGCTAGAGCGTTTATGGTAATGGAGAGATGGAATCCTTGTGGAAGCTAGAGCGTTTATGGTAATGGAGAGATGGAATCCGTGTGGAAGCTAGAGCGTTTATGGTAATAGGGAGAGATGGAATCCGTGTGGAAGCTAGAGCGTTTATGGTAATAGGGAGATGGAATCAGTGTGGAAGCTAGAGCGTTTATGGTAATGGGGGAGATGGAATCCGTGTGGAAGCTAGAGCGTTTATGGTAATGGGGGAGATGGAATCAGTGTGGAAGCTAGAGCGTTTATGGTAATGGAGAGATGGAATCCGTGTGGAAGCTAGAGCGTTTATGGTAATGGGGGAGATGGAATCAGTGTGGAAGCTAGAGCGTTTATGGTAATGGGGGAGATGGAATCAGTGTGGAAGCTAGAGCGTTTATGGTAATGGGGGAGATGGAATCAGTGTGGAAGCTAGAGCGTTTATGGTAATGGAGAGATGGAATCCGTGTGGAAGCTAGAGCGTTTATGGTAATGGAGAGATGGAATCCGTATGGAAGCTAGAGCGTTTATGGTAATGGAGAGATGGAATCCTTGTGGAAGCTAGAGCGTTTATGGTAGTGGAGAGATGGAATCCGTGTGGAAGCTAGAGCGTTTATGGTAATGGGGGAGATGGAATCCTTGTGGAAGCTAGAGCGTTTATGGTAATGGGGAGATGGAATCCGTGTGGAAGCTAGAGCGTTTATGGTAATGGAGAGATGGAATCCGTGTGGAAGCTAGAGCGTTTATGGTAATGGAGAGATGGAATCAGTGTGGAAGCTAGAGCGTTTATGGTAATAGGGAGATGGAATCCGTGTGGAAGCTAGAGCGTTTATGGTAATGGAGAGATGGAATCCGTGTGGAAGCTAGAGCGTTTATGGTAATGGTGAGATGGAATCCTTGTGGAAGCTAGAGCGTTTATGGTAATGGAGAGATGGAATCCTTGTGGAAGCTAGAGCGTTTATGGTAGTGGAGAGATGGAATCCGTGTGGTAACTAGAGAGTTTATGGTAATGGAGAGATGGAATCCGTGTGTTAACTAGAGCGTTTATGGTAATATGGAGAGATGGAATCCTTGTGGAAGCTAGAGCGTTTATGGTAATAGAGAGATGGAATCCGTGTGGAAGCTAGAGCGTTTATGGTAATGGAGAGATGGAATCCTTGTGGAAGCTAGAGCGTTTATGGTAATGGAGAGATGGAATCCGTGTGGAAGCTAGAGCGTTTATGGTAATGGGGAGATGGAATCCGTGTGGAAGCTAGAGCGTTTATGGTAATGGGGAGATGGAATCCGTGTGGAAGCTAGAGCGTTTATGGTAATGGGGAGATGGAATCCGTGTGGAAGCTAGAGCGTTTATGGTAGTGGAGAGATGGAATCCGTGTGGAAGCTAGAGCGTTTATGGTAATGGAGAGATGGAATCCTTGTGGAAGCTAGAGCGTTTATGGTAATGGAGAGAGGGAATCCGTGTGGTAACTAGAGCGTTTATGGTAATGGAGAGATGGAATCCTTGTGGAAGCTAGAGCGTTTATGGTAATGGGGAGATGGAATCCGTGTGGTAACTAGAGCGTTTATGGTAATAGGGAGATGGAATCCGTGTGGTAACTAGAGCGTTTATGGTAATAGGGAGAGATGGAATCCTTGTGGAAGCTAGAGCGTTTATGGTAATGGGGGAGATGGAATCAGTGTGGAAGCTAGAGCGTTTATGGTAATGGGGGAGATGGAATCAGTGTGGAAGCTAGAGCGTTTATGGTAGTGGAGAGATGGAATCCGTGTGGAAGCTAGAGCGTTTATGGTAATGGAGAGATGGAATCCTTGTGGAAGCTAGAGCGTTTATGGTAATGGAGAGATGGAATCCGTGTGGTAACTAGAGCGTTTATGGTAATGGAGAGATGGAATCCTTGTGGAAGCTAGAGCGTTTATGGTAATGGGGAGATGGAATCCGTGTGGTAACTAGAGCGTTTATGGTAATAGGGAGATGGAATCCGTGTGGTAACTAGAGCGTTTATGGTAATAGGGAGAGATGGAATCCTTGTGGAAGCTAGAGCGTTTATGGTAATGGGGGAGATGGAATCAGTGTGGAAGCTAGAGAGTTTATGGTAATGGGGGAGATGGAATCAGTGTGGAAGCTAGAGCGTTTATGGTAATAGGGGAGATGGAATCCGTGTGGTAACTAGAGCGTTTATGGTAATGGGGGAGATGGAATCAGTGTGGAAGCTAGAGCGTTTATGGTAATGGAGAGATGGAATCCTTGTGGAAGCTAGAGCGTTTATGGTAATGGAGAGATGGAATCCGTGTGGAAGCTAGAGCGTTTATGGTAATAGGGAGAGATGGAATCCGTGTGGAAGCTAGAGCGTTTATGGTAATGGAGAGATGGAATCCGTGTGGAAGCTAGAGCGTTTATGGTAATAGGGAGATGGAATCAGTGTGGAAGCTAGAGCGTTTATGGTAATGGGGGAGATGGAATCCGTGTGGAAGCTAGAGCGTTTATGGTAATGGGGGAGATGGAATCAGTGTGGAAGCTAGAGCGTTTATGGTAATGGGGGAGATGGAATCAGTGTGGAAGCTAGAGCGTTTATGGTAATGGAGAGATGGAATCCTTGTGGAAGCTAGAGCGTTTATGGTAATGGAGAGATGGAATCCGTGTGGAAGCTAGAGCGTTTATGGTAATAGGGAGAGATGGAATCCGTGTGGAAGCTAGAGCGTTTATGGTAATGGAGAGATGGAATCCGTGTGGAAGCTAGAGCGTTTATGGTAGTAGGGAGATGGAATCAGTGTGGAAGCTAGAGCGTTTATGGTAATGGGGGAGATGGAATCCGTGTGGAAGCTAGAGCGTTTATGGTAATGGGGGAGATGGAATCAGTGTGGAAGCTAGAGCGTTTATGGTAATGGAGAGATGGAATCCGTGTGGAAGCTAGAGCGTTTATGGTAATGGAGAGATGGAATCCTTGTGGAAGCTAGAGCGTTTATGGTAATGGGGAGATGGAATCCGTGTGGAAGCTAGAGCGTTTATGGTAATGGAGAGATGGAATCCGTGTGGAAGCTAGAGCGTTTATGGTAATGGAGAGATGGAATCAGTGTGGAAGCTAGAGCGTTTATGGTAATAGGGAGATGGAATCCGTGTGGAAGCTAGAGCGTTTATGGTAATGGAGAGATGGAATCCGTGTGGAAGCTAGAGCGTTTATGGTAATGGTGAGATGGAATCCTTGTGGAAGCTAGAGCGTTTATGGTAGTGGAGAGATGGAATCCGTGTGGAAGCTAGAGCGTTTATGGTAATGGAGAGATGGAATCCTTGTGGAAGCTAGAGCGTTTATGGTAATGGAGAGATGGAATCCGTGTGGTAACTAGAGCGTTTATGGTAATGGAGAGATGGAATCCTTGTGGAAGCTAGAGCGTTTATGGTAATGGGGAGATGGAATCCGTGTGGAAGCTAGAGCGTTTATGGTAATGGAGAGATGGAATCCTTGTGGAAGCTAGAGCGTTTATGGTAATGGAGAGATGGAATCCGTGTGGAAGCTAGAGCGTTTATGGTAATGGAGAGATGGAATCCGTGTGGAAGCTAGAGCGTTTATGGTAATGGAGAGATGGAATCCGTGTGGAAGCTAGAGCGTTTATGGTAATGGAGAGATGGAATCCGTGTGGTAACTAGAGCGTTTATGGTAATGGAGAGATGGAATCCGTGTGGTAACTAGAGCGTTTATGGTAATGGAGAGATGGAATCCGTGTGGAAGCTAGAGCGTTCCAAAAGCACCAGAAGTCAGCTAGGAGCAGCACTTAGAGAACCATAGACGACTGGAGACAATAACTTTACAAAGAGAAACATCAGCAGCTAACATAAACAGCCAGCGGCAACCAACCAGCTGGGAGCATCACTTAAAGAACCAGAGTCAGAGTCTCATATAGCACCCCCTTCCCTATAACGTGCACTCATTTCAACAAACCAGTTGGGAGCATCACTTAAAGAACCAGAGTCAGAGACCCAGGCTGTCTCACATAGCACCCCCCTTCCCTATAACGTGCACTCATTTCAACAAACCAGCTGGGAGCATCACTTAAAGAGTCAGAGTCTGTCTCAAATAGCACCCCCTTCCCTATAACGTGCACTCATTTCAACAAACCAGCTGGGAGCATCACTTAAAGAGTCAGAGTCTGTCTCACATAGCACTCCCTTCCCTATAACGTGCACTCATTTCAACAAACCAGCTGGGAGCATCACTTAAAGAACCAGAGTCAGAGTCTGTCTCACATAGCACCCCCTTCCCTATAACGTGCACTCATTTCAACAAACCAGCTGGGAGCATCACTTAAAGAGTCAGAGTCAGAGACCCAGGCTGTCTCACATAGCACCGCCTTCCCTATAACGTGCACTCATTTCACCAAACCAGCTGGGAGCATCACTTAAAGAGTCAGAGTCTGTCTCATATAGCACCCCCTTCCCTATAACGTGCACTCATTTCAACAAACCAGCTGGGAGCATCACTTAAAGAACCAGAGTCAGAGTCTCATATAGCACCCCCTTCCCTATAACGTGCACTCATTTCAACCAACCAGCTGGGAGCATCACTTAAAGAGTCAGAGTCAGAGTCTCACATAGCACCCCCTTCCCTATAACGTGCACTCATTTCAACCAGGGCCCGTATGGGCGACTTTACAGGCCAGGGTATTGGACACCATCACTCAGCCAAAGACAGACTCATTCACATCCCAGAGAAAGAGAAGTCATCTGTTGTTTTGTATCCGTTGTTCATGACAATGCTAGTTGATATGACAGTGTTTTCACAAGGTAGACAGTACCAGTTATACTGTTCCACATATCTGTAGAAAGGGAAACCTAGCCAGTTGTGCAACTGTAATGCATTCAAGTGAAATGTGTCTTCCACATTTAACCCAACCCCTATGAATCAGAGAGCTTGCCTTAATAACCCACAGCCACGTCACTAAGCAGAATGTTGTGCTTCTGCCAAGAGAGAGAGAGTTGGTATCAATGCCAAGAGAGAGAGAGTTGGTATCAATGCCAAGAGAGAGAGTTGGTATCAATGCCAAGAGAGAGAGAGTTGGTATCAATGCCAAGAGAGAGAGTTGGTATCAATGCCAAGAGAGAGAGAGTTGGTATCAATGCCAAGAGAGAGAGAGTTGGTATCAATGCCAAGAGAGAGAGTTGGTATCAATGCCAAGAGAGAGAGTTGGTATCAATGCCAAGAGAGAGAGTTGGTATCAATGCCAAGAGAGAGAGTTGGTATCAATGCCAAGAGAGAGAGAGTTGGTATCAATGCCAAGAGAGAGAGAGTTGGTATCAATGCCAAGAGAGAGAGTTGGTATCAATGCCAAGAGAGAGAGAGTTGGTATCAATGCCAAGAGAGAGAGAGTTGGTATCAATGCCAAGAGAGAGAGTTGGTATCAATGCCAAGAGAGAGAGTTGGTATCAATGCCAAGAGAGAGAGAGTTGGTATCAATGCCAAGAGAGAGAGTTGGTATCAATGCCAAGAGAGAGAGTTGGTATCAATGCCAAGAGAGAGAGAGTTGGTATCAATGTTCAAAGTAGTGCACTCTTAACCCTATGGGCCTGGTCCAAAGTAGTGCACTATTAACCCTATGGGCCTGGTCCAAAGTAGTGCACTATTAACCCTATGGGCCTGGTCCAAAGTAGTGCACTATTAACCCCATGGGCCTGGTCCAAAGTAGTGCACTATTAACCCTATGGGCCTGGTCCAAAGTAGTGCACTATTAACCCTATGGGCCTGGTCCAAAGTAGTGCACTATTAACCCTATGGGCCTGGTCCAAAGTAGTGCACTATTAACCCTATGGGCCTGGTCCAAAGTAGTGCACTATTAACCCCATGGGCCTGGTCCAAAGTAGTGCACTATTAACCCTATGGGCCTGGTCCAAAGTAGTGCACTATTAACCCTATGGGCCTGGTCCAAAGTAGTGCACTATTAACCCTATGGGCCTGGTCCAAAGTAGTGCACTATTAACCCTATGGGCCTGGTCCAAAGTAGTGCACTATTAACCCTATGGGCCTGGTCCAAAGTAGTGCACTATTAACCCTATGGGCCTGGTCCAAAGTAGTGCACTATTAACCCTATGGGCCTGGTCCAAAGTAGTGCACTATTAACCCTATGGGCCTGGTCCAAAGTAGTGCACTATTAACCCTATGGGCCTGGTCCAAAGTAGTGCACTATTAACCCTATGGGCCTGGTCCAAAGTAGTGCACTATTAACCCTATGGGCCTGGTCCAAAGTAGTGCACTATTAACCCTATGGGCCTGGTCCAAAGTAGTGCACTATTAACCCTATGGGCCTGGTCCAAAGTAGTGCACTATTAACCCTATGGGCCTGGTCCAAAGTAGTGCACTATTAACCCTATGGGCCTGGTCCAAAGTAGTGCACTATTAACCCTATGGGCCTGGTCCAAAGTAGTGCACTATTAACCCTATGGGCCTGGTCCAAAGTAGTGCACTATTAACCCTATGGGCCTGGTCCAAAGTAGTGCACTATTAACCCTATGGGCCTGGTCCAAAGTAGTGCACTATTAACCCTATGGGCCTGGTCCAAAGTAGTACACTATTAACCCTATGGGCCTGGTCCAAAGTAGTGCACTATTAACCCTATGGGCCTGGTCCAAAGTAGTGCACTATTAACCCTATGGGCCTGGTCCAAAGTAGTGCACTATTAACCCTATGGGCCTGGTCCAAAGTAGTGCACTATTAACCCTATGGGCCTGGTCCAAAGTAGTGCACTATTAACCCTATGAGCCTGGTCCAAAGTAGTGCACTATTAACCCTATGGGCCTGGTCCAAAGTAGTGCACTATTAACCCTATGAGCCTGGTCCAAAGTAGTGCACTATTAACCCTATGGGCCTGGTCCAAAGTAGTGCACTATTAACCCTATGGGCCTGGTCCAAAGTAGTGCACTATTAACCCTATGGGCCTGGTCCAAAGTAGTGCACTATTAACCCTATGGGCCTGGTCCAAAGTAGTGCACTATTAACCCTATGGGCCTGGTCCAAAGTAGTGCACTATTAACCCTATGGGCCTGGTCCAAAGTAGTGCCATTTGGAACACGTAGCCTGAGGTTATTACAGCTGTGTAAAGCGTCATAGCCCAGACCTGAGGTTATTACAGCTATGTAAAGCATCATAGCCCAGACCTGAGGTTATTACAGCGATGTAAAGCATCATAGCCCAGACCTGAGGTTATTACAGCTATGTAAAGCATCATAGCCCAGACCTGAAGTTATTACAGCGATGTAAAGCATCATAGCCCAGACCTGAGGTTATTACAGCGATGTAAAGCATCATAGCCCAGACCTGAGGTTATTACAGCTATGTAAAGCATCATAGCCCAGACCTGAGGTTATTACAGCTATGTAAAGCATCATAGCCCAGACCTGAGGTTATTACAGCTATGTAAAGCATCATAGCCTAGACCTGAAGTTATTACAGCGATGTAAAGCATCATAGCCCAGACCTGAGGTTATTACAGCGATGTAAAGCATCATAGCCCAGACCTGAAGTTTCTGCCAATCTGACTTTTTTTTGCCAATCTGCCACTTTCAGCTTCTCGTAAAGAATTAGTCCTCTGTAAACAACTGAGCAAGCTAAGATAATACAGTGTTACTAAGATAATACAGTGTTACTAAGATAATACAGTGTTACTAAGATAATACAGTGTTACTAAGATAATACAGTGTTACTAAGATAATACGGTGTTACTAAGATAATACAGTGTTACTAAGATAATAGTGTTACTAAGATAATACAGGGTTACTAAGATAATACAGTGTTACTAAGATAATACAGTGTTACTAAGATAATACAGTGTTACTAAGATAATACAGTGTTACTAAGATAATACAGTGTTACTAAGATAATACAGTTTTACTAAGATAATACAGTGTTACTAAGATAATACAGTGTTACTAAGATAATAGTGTTAGTAAGATAATACAGTGTAACTAAGATAATACAGTGTAACTAAGATAATACAGTGTAACTAAGATAATACAGTGTTACTAAGATAATAGTGTTACTAAGATAATACAGTGTAACTAAGATAATAGTGTTACTAAGATAATACAGTGTAACTAAGATAATACAGTGTTAGTAAGATAATACAGTGTTAGTAAGATAATACAGTGTTACTAAGATAATAGTGTTACTAAGATAATACAGTGTTACTAAGATAATACAGTGTTACTAAGATAATAGTGTTACTAAGATAATACAGTGTTACTAAGATAATACAGTGTTACTAAGATAATACAGTGTTACTAAGATAATACAGTGTTACTAATATAATACAGTGTTTCTCTGATGAAATGGCAGCGTCTTCTGTGCAAAACCTCAGAAGAATCTGCTGACAGCAGGGATTTAATAAGCTCATTCAGAGAAGATTAGACTCCAAGTATGTCTTATTGAACACATCCAGGTAGAACCTTCTCATTGCACTTCAAAACTGTTTCTCCTAGTACCTGCTGAAAACTAGCAACCTGTCCAGGGGGTGTACTTGTACATCAAGCTGTCTCACTACAAAAACAGGAAGTAGACCAGTATCCTGTCCAGGGGTGTACTGTATATCAAGCTGCCTCACGAAAGAAACAGGAGAGGAATAGGTTCTGGCTCGGACAATGTTTACTTACTACTGAAATCGACCCTGGTACAGATCAACTGCCTTAGCGCCCTGAGCTTGAGCCAAAACCAGCTGAAGCCAAGAAGCATTAGTATTATATTAGAATCCCCTGCTGCCAAGGCAGCCTCTACTCTTCCTGGGGTCCACGCAGGAACATCACATCCCAACAAGACTATGGTCTACATCATGAACAACACATCCCATCAAGACTATGGTCCACATCATTAATATAACAACACATCCCATCAAGACTATGGTCCACATCATTAACAACACATCCCAACAAGACTATGGTCTACATCATTAACAACACATCCCAACAAGACTATGTTCTACATCATTAATATAACAACACATCCCATCAAGACTATGGTCTACATCATTAACAACACATCCCAACAAGACTATGGTCTACATCATTAACAACACATCCCATCAAGACTATGGTCTACATCATTAACAACACATCCCATCAAGACTATGGTCTACATCATTAACAACACATCCCAACAAGACTATGGTCCACATCATTAATATAACAACACATCCCAACAAGACTATGGTCTACATCATTAACAACACATCCCAACAAGACTATGGTCCACATCATTAACAACACATCCCAACAAGACTACGGTCCACATCATTAACAACACATCCCAACAAGACTACGGTCCACATCATTAACAACACATCCCATCAAGACTATGTTCTACATCATTAATATAACAACACATCCCAACAAGACTATGGTCCACATCATTAACAACACATCCCAACAAGATTACGGTCCACATCATTAACAACACATCCCAACAAGACTACGGTCCACATCATTAACAACACATCCCAACAAGACTATGGTCTACATCATTAACAACACATCCCAACAAGACTATGGTCTACATCATTAATATAACAACACATCCCAACAAGACTATGGTCTACATCATTAACAACACATCCCATCAAGACTATGGTCTACATCATTAACAACACATCCCAACAAGACTATGGTCTGCATCATTAACAACACATCCCATCAAGACTATGGTCTACATCATTAACAACACATCCCATCAAGACTATGGTCTACATCATTAATATAACATCCCAACAAGACTATGGTCTACATCATTAATATAACAACACATCCCAACAAGACAATGGTCTACATCATTAACAACACATCCCATCAAGACTATGGTCTACATCATTAACAACACATCCCAACAAGACTATGGTCTACATCATTAACAACACATCCCAACAAGACTATGGTCTACATCATTAACAACACATCCCAACAAGACTATGGTCTACATCATTAATATAACAACACATCCCATCAAGACTATGGTCTACAACCTTAACAACACATCCCAACAAGACTATGGTCTACATCATTAATATAACAACACATCCCATCAAGACTATGGTCTACATCATTAATATAACAACACATCCCAAAAAGACTATGGTCTACATCATTAACAACACATCCCATCAAGACTATGGTCTACATCATTAACAACACATCCCAACAAGACTATGGTCTACATCATTAACAACACATCCCAACAAGACTATGGTCTACATCATTAACAACACATCCCATCAAGACTATGGTCTACACCATTAATATAACAACACATCCCAACAAGACTATGGTCCACATCATTAACAACACATCCCATCAAGACTATGGTCTACATCATTAATATAACAACACATCCCAACAAGACTATGGTCTACATCATTAATATAACAACACATCACAACAAGACTACGGTCTAAATCATTAATATAACAACACATCCCAACAAGACTATGGTCTACATCATTAACAACACATCCCAACAAGACTATGGTCTACATCATTAATATAACAACACATCACAACAAGACTACGGTCTACATCATTAACAACACATCCCAACAAGACTACGGTCTACATCATTAACAACACATCCCAACAAGACTATGGTCTACATCATTAACAACACATCCCAACAAGACTACGGTCTACATCATTAACAACACATCCCAACAAGACTATGGTCTACATCATTAATATAACGACACATCCCAACAGACTATGGTCTACATCATTAATATAACAACACATCCCATCAAGACTATGGTCTACATCATTAACAACACATCCCAACAAGACTATGGTCTACATCATTAACAACACATCCCAACAAGACTATGGTCTACATCATTAATATAACAACACATCCCAACAAGACTATGGTCTACATCATTAACAACACATCCCATCAAGACTATGGTCTACATCATTAACAACACATCCCAACAAGACTATGGTCTACATCATTAACAACACTTCCCAACAAGACTATGGTCTACATCATTAACAACACATCCTAACAAGACTATGGTCTACATCATTAATATAACAACACATCCCAACAAGACTATGGTCTACATCATTAATATAACAACACATCCCAACAAGACTATGGTCCACATCATTAACAACACATCCCAACAAGACTATGGTCTACATCATTAACAACACATCCCAACAAGACTATGGTCTACATCATTAACAACACATCCTAACAAGACTATGGTCTACATCATTAACAACACATCCCAACAAAACTATGGTCTACATCATTAATATAACAACACATCCCATCAAGACTATGGTCTACATCATTAACAACACATCCCAACAAGACTATGGTCTACATCATTAATATAACGACACATCCCAACAGACTATGGTCTACATCATTAATATAACAACACATCCCATCAAGACTATGGTCTACATCATTAACAACACATCTCAACAAGACTATGGTCCACATCATTAATATAACAACACATCCCAACAAGACTATGGTCTACATCATTAATATAACGACACATCCCAACAGACTATGGTCTACATCATTAATATAACAACACATCCCATCAAGACTATGGTCTACATCATTAACAACACATCCCAACAAGACTATGGTCTACATCATTAACAACACATCCCAACAAGACTATGGTCTACATCATTAACAACACATCCTAACAAGACTATGGTCTACATCATTAACAACACATCCCAACAAGACTATGGTCTACATCATTAATATAACAACACATCCCAACAAGACTATGGTCTACATCATTAACAACACATGCCATCAAGACTATGGTCTACATCATTAACAACACATCCCAACAAAACTATGGTCTACATCATTAATATAACAACACATCCCATCAAGACTATGGTCTACATCATTAACAACACATCCCAACAAGACTATGGTCCACATCATTAACAACACATCCTAACAAGACTATGGTCTACATCATTAACAAGACTATGGTCTACATCATTAACAACACATCCCAACAAGACTATGGTCTACATCATTAATATAACAACACATCCCAACAAGACTATGGTCTACATCATTAACAACACATCCCAACAAGACTATGTTCTACATCATTAACAACACATCCCAACAAGAATATGGTCTACATCATTAATATAACAACACATCCCAACAAGAATATGGTCTACATCATTAATATAACAACACATCCCATAAGACTATGGTCTACATCATTAACAACACATCCCAACAAGACTATGGTCTACATCATTAACAACACATCCCAACAAGACTATGGTCTACATCATTAACAACACATCCCAACAAGACTATGGTCTACATCATTAACATAACAACACATCCCAACAAGACTATGGTCCACATCATTAAAAACACATCCCAACAAGACTATGGTCTACATCATTAACAACACATCCCAACAAGACTATGGTCCACATCATTAAAAACACATCCCAACAAGACTATGGTCTACATCATTAACAACACATCCCAACAAGACTATGGTCTACATCATTAATATAACAACACATCCCAACAAGACTATGGTCTACATCATTAACAACACATCCCCATCAAGACTATGGTCTACAACCTTAACAACACATCCCAACAAGACTATGGTCTACATCATTAATATAACAACACATCCCAACAAGACTATGGTCCACATCATTAACAACACATCCCAACAAGACTATGGTCTACATCATTAACAACACATCTCAACAAGACTATGGTCTACATCATTAACAACACATCCCAACAAGACTATGGTCTACATCATTAACAACACATCCCATCAAGACTATGGTCTACATCATTAACAACACATCCCAACAAGACTATGGTCTACATCATTAACAACACATCCCAACAAGACTACGGTCTACATCATTAACAACACATCCCAACAAGACTATGGTCTACATCATTAACAACACATCCCAACAAGACTACGGTCTACATCATTAACAACACATCCCAACAAGACTATGGTCTACATCATTAATATAACAACACATCCCAACAAGACTACGGTCTACATCATTAACAACACATCCCAACAAGACTATGGTCTACATCATTAATATAACGACACATCCCAACAGACTATGGTCTACATCATTAATATAACAACACATCCCATCAAGACTATGGTCTACATCATTAACAACACATCTCAACAAGACTATGGTCCACATCATTAATATAACAACACATCCCAACAAGACTATGGTCTACATCATTAATATAACGACACATCCCAACAGACTATGGTCTACATCATTAATATAACAACACATCCCATCAAGACTATGGTCTACATCATTAACAACACTTCCCAACAAGACTATGGTCTACATCATTAACAACACATCCTAACAAGACTATGGTATAGATCATTAATATAACAACACATCCCAACAAGACTATGGTCTACATCATTAATATAACAACACATCCCAACAAGACTATGGTCCACATCATTAACAACACATCCCAACAAGACTATGGTCTACATCATTAACAACACATCCCAACAAGACTATGGTCTACATCATTAACAACACATCCTAACAAGACTATGGTCTACATCATTAACAACACATCCCAACAAGACTATGGTCTACATCATTAATATAACAACACATCCCAACAAGACTATGGTCTACATCATTAACAACACATCCCATCAAGACTATGGTCTACATCATTAACAACACATCCCAACAAAACTATGGTCTACATCATTAATATAACAACACATCCCATCAAGACTATGGTCTACATCATTAACAACACATCCCAACAAGACTATGGTCTACATCATTAATATAACGACACATCCCAACAGACTATGGTCTACATCATTAATATAACAACACATCCCATCAAGACTATGGTCTACATCATTAACAACACATCTCAACAAGACTATGGTCCACATCATTAATATAACAACACATCCCAACAAGACTATGGTCTACATCATTAATATAACGACACATCCCAACAGACTATGGTCTACATCATTAATATAACAACACATCCCATCAAGACTATGGTCTACATCATTAACAACACATCCCAACAAGACTATGGTCTACATCATTAACAACACATCCCAACAAGACTATGGTCTACATCATTAACAACACTTCCCAACAAGACTATGGTCTACATCATTAACAACACATCCTAACAAGACTATGGTCTACATCATTAATATAACAACACATCCCAACAAGACTATGGTCTACATCATTAACAACACATCCCAACAAGACTATGGTCCACATCATTAACAACACATCCTAACAAGACTATGGTCTACATCATTAACAACACATCCTAACAAGACTATGGTCTACATCATTAACAACACATCCCAACAAGACTATGGTCTACATCATTAACAACACATCCCATCAAGACTATGGTCTACATCATTAACAACACATCCCAACAAAACTATGGTCTACATCATTAATATAACAACACATCCCATCAAGACTATGGTCTACATCATTAACAACACATCCCAACAAGACTATGGTCCACATCATTAACAACACATCCTAACAAGACTATGGTCTACATCATTAACAACACATCCTAACAAGACTATGGTCTACATCATTAACAACACATCCCAACAAGACTATGGTCTACATCATTAATATAACAACACATCCCAACAAGACTATGGTCTACATCATTAACAACACATCCCAACAAGACTATGGTCTACATCATTAACAACACATCCCAACAAGACTATGGTCTACATCATTAATATAACGACACATCCCAACAGACTATGGTCTACATCATTAATATAACAACACATCCCATCAAGACTATGGTCTACATCATTAACAACACATCCCAACAAGACTATGGTCTACATCATTAACAACACATCCCAACAAGACTATGGTCTACATCATTAACAACACTTCCCAACAAGACTATGGTCTACATCATTAACAACACATCCTAACAAGACTATGGTCTACATCATTAATATAACAACACATCCCAACAAGACTATGGTCTACATCATTAACAACACATCCCAACAAGACTATGGTCCACATCATTAACAACACATCCTAACAAGACTATGGTCTACATCATTAACAACACATCCCAACAAGACTATGGTCTACATCATTAATATAACAACACATCCCAACAAGACTATGGTCTACATCATTAACAACACATCCCATCAAGACTATGGTCTACATCATTAACAACACATCCCAACAAAACTATGGTCTACATCATTAATATAACAACACATCCCATCAAGACTATGGTCTACATCATTAACAACACATCCCAACAAGACTATGGTCCACATCATTAACAACACATCCTAACAAGACTATGGTCTACATCATTAACAACACATCCTAACAAGACTATGGTCTACATCATTAACAACACATCCCAACAAGACTATGGTCTACATCATTAATATAACAACACATCCCAACAAGACTATGGTCTACATCATTAACAACACATCCCAACAAGACTATGTTCTACATCATTAACAACACATCCCAACAAGAATATGGTCTACATCATTAATATAACAACACATCCCAACAAGAATATGGTCTACATCATTAATATAACAACACATCCCATAAGACTATGGTCTACATCATTAACAACACATCCCAACAAGACTATGGTCTACATCATTAACAACACATCCCAACAAGACTATGGTCTACATCATTAACAACACATCCCAACAAGACTATGGTCTACATCATTAATATAACAACACATCCCAACAAGACTATGGTCTACATCATTAACAACACTTCCCAACAAGACTATGGTCTACATCATTAACAACACATCCCAACAAGACTATGGTCCACATCATTAAAAACACATCCCAACAAGACTATGGTCTACATCATTAACAACACATCCCAACAAGACTATGGTCTACATCATTAATATAACAACACATCCCAACAAGACTATGGTCTACATCATTAACAACACATCCCCATCAAGACTATGGTCTACAACCTTAACAACACATCCCAACAAGACTATGGTCTACATCATTAATATAACAACACATCCCAACAAGACTATGGTCCACATCATTAACAACACATCCCAACAAGACTATGGTCTACATCATTAACAACACATCTCAACAAGACTATGGTCTACATCATTAACAACACATCCCAACAAGACTATGGTCTACATCATTAACAACACATCCCAACAAGACTATGGTCTACATCATTAACAACACATCCCAACAAGACTATAGTCTACATCATTAACAACACATCCCAACAAGACTATGGTCTACATCATTAACAACACATCCCAACAAGACTATGGTCTACATCATTAACAACACATCCCAACAAGACTATGGTCTACATCATTAACAACACATCCCACCAAGACTATGGTCTACATCATTAATATAACAACACATCCCAACAAGACTATGGTCTACATCATTAACAACACATCCCACCAAGACTATGGTCTACATCATTAATATAACAACACATCCCAACAAGACTATGGTCTACATCATTGATAAAACAACACATCCCAACAAGACTATAGTCCACATCATTAACAACACATCCCACCAAGATTGTGGTCTACATCATTAATATAGCAACACATCCCAACAAGACTATAGTCCACATCATTAACAACACATCCCATCAAGACTATGGTCTACATCATTAACAACACATCCCAACAAGACTATGGTCTACATCATTAATAAAACAACACATCCCAACAAGACTATAGTCCACATCATTAACAACACATCCCAACAAGACTATGGTCTACATCATTAATAAAACAACACATCCCAACAAGACTATGGTCTACATCATTAACAACACATCCCATCAAGACTATGGTCTACATCATTAATAAAACAACACATCCCAACAAGACTATGGTCTACATCATTAATAAAACAACACATCCCAACAAGACTATAGTCCACATCATTAACAACACATCCCACCAAGACTATGGTCTACATCATTAATATAACAACACATCCCACCAAGACTATGGTCTACATCATTAATATAACAACACATCCCAACAAGACTATGGTCTACATCATTAACAACACATCCCACCAAGACTATGGTCTACATCATTAATATAACAACACATCCCAACAAGACTATGGTCTACATCATTAATATAACAACACATCCCAACAAGACTATGGTCTACATCATTAACAACACATCCCAACAAGACTATGGTCCACATCATTAATATAACAACACATCCCAACAAGACTATGGTCTACATCATTAACAACACTTCCCAACAAGACTATGGTCTACATCATTAATATAACAACACATCCCAACAAGACATTGTGCACTATACACATTTACACAGTTCCACCGTTACAAATGCACAATATAACATGTACAATACTAGAAACAATAAAATATTACACTATTACAATGAGTGTGTGTGTGGGTTAGTGTTTGTGTTGGTGTGTTGGTGTGTGTGTGTCTACGTTCTACCGTTAGGTGTTGTTTTTTCGCATTTTAAAATCAGATTATACCGCTAGCTTGAGTTCACTTATGTGGAAGAGAGTTCCATGAAGTCATGGCTCTATCTACTCTAGTACTGTGCGTTTCGCAGACTTAGGGACAGTGAAGAGACCCCTGGTGGAATGTCTTGTGGGGTATGCATGGGTGGAGTGTGAAGAGACCCCTGGTGGCATGTCTTGTGGGGTATGTATGGGTGGACTGTGAAGACACCCCTGGTGGCATGTCTTGTGGGGTATGTATGGGTGGACTGTGAAGAGACCCCTGGTGGCATGTCTTGTGGGGTATGTATGGGTGGACTGTGAAGAGACCCCTGGTGGCATGTCTTGTGGGGAATGCAAGGGTGGACTGTGAAGAGACCCCTGGTGGCATGTCTTGTGGGGTATGTATGGGTGGACTGTGAAGAGACCCCTGGTGGCATGTCTTGTGGGGTATGTATGGGTGGACTGTGAAGAGACCCCTGGTGGCATGTCTTGTGGGGTATGCATGGGTGGACTGTGAAGAGACCCCTGGTGTCATGTCTTGTGGGGTATGCATGGGTGGACTGTGAAGAGACCCCTGGTGGCATGTCTTGTGGGGTATGCATGGGTGGACTGTGAAGAGACCCCTGGTGGCATGTCTTTTGGGGTATGTATGGGTGGACTGTGAAGAGACCCCTGGTGGCATGTCTTGTGAGGTATGCATGGGTGGACTGTGAAGGGACCCCTGGTAGCATGTCTTGTGGGGTATGTATGGGTGTACTGTGAAGAGACACCTGGTGGCATGTCTTGTGGGGTATGCATGGGTGGACTGTGAAGAGACCCCTGGTAGCTTGTCTTGTGGGGTATGTATGGGTGGACTATGAAGAGACTCCTGGTGGAATGTCTTGTGGGGTATGCATGGGTGGACTGTGAAGAGACCCCTGGTGTCATGTCTTGTGGGTTATGCATGGGTGTACTGTGAAGAGACCCTTGGTGGCATGTCTTGTGGGGTATGTATGGGTGAACTGTAAGGAGACCCCTAGTGGCATGTCTTGTGGGGTATGTATGGGTGGACTGTGAAGAGACCCCTGGTGGCATGTCTTGTGGGGTATGCATGGGTGGACTGTGAAGAGACCCCTGGTAGCATGTCTTGTGGGGAATGCAAGGGTGGACTGTGAAGAGACCCCTGGTGGCATGTCTTGTGGGGTATGTATGGGTGGACTGTGAAGAGACCCCTGGTGGCATGTCTTGTGGGGTATGTATGGGTGGACTGTGAAGAGACCCCTGGTGGCATGTCTTGTGGGGTATGCATGGGTGGACTGTGAAGAGACCCCTGGTGTCATGTCTTGTGGGGTATGTATGGGTGGACTGTGAAGAGACCCCTGGTGGCATGTCTTGTGGGGAATGCAAGGGTGGACTGTGAAGAGACCCCTGGTGGCATGTCTTGTGGGGTATGTATGGGTGGACTGTGAAGAGACCCCTGGTGGCATGTCTTGTGGGGTATGTATGGGTGGACTGTGAAGAGACCCCTGGTGGCATGTCTTGTGGGGTATGCATGGGTGGACTGTGAAGAGACCCCTGGTGTCATGTCTTGTGGGGTATGCATGGGTGGACTGTGAAGAGACCCCTGGTGGCATGTCTTGTGGGGTATGCATGGGTGGACTGTGAAGAGACCCCTGGTGACATGTCTTTTGGGGTATGTATGGGTGGACTGTGAAGAGACCCCTGGTGGCATGTCTTGTGAGGTATGCATGGGTGGACTGTGAAGGGACCCCTGGTAGCATGTCTTGTGGGGTATGTATGGGTGTACTGTGAAGAGACACCTGGTGGCATGTCTTGTGGGGTATGCATGGGTGGACTGTGAAGAGACCCCTGGTAGCTTGTCTTGTGGGGTATGTATGGGTGGACTATGAAGAGACTCCTGGTGGAATGTCTTGTGGGGTATGCATGGGTGGACTGTGAAGAGACCCCTGGTGTCATGTCTTGTGGGTTATGCATGGGTGTACTGTGAAGAGACCCCTGGTGGCATGTCTTGTGGGGTATGTATGGGTGAACTGTAAGGAGACCCCTAGTGGCATGTCTTGTGGGGTATGTATGGGTGGACTGTGAAGAGACCCCTGGTGGCATGTCTTGTGGGGTATGCATGGGTGGACTGTGAAGAGACCCCTGGTAGCATGTCTTGTGGGGTATGCATGGGTGGACTGTGAAGAGACCCCTGGTGGCATGTCTTGTGGGGTATGCATGGGTGGACTGTGAAGAGACCCCTGGTGGCATGTCTTGTGGGTTATGCATGGGTGGACTGTGAAGAGACCCCTGGTGGCATGTCTTGTGGGGTATGTATGGGTGAACTGTAAGGAGACCCCTAGTGGCATGTCTTGTGGGGTAATGTATGGGTGGACTGTGAAGAGACCCCTGGTGGCATGTCTTGTGGGGTATGCATGGGTGGACTGTGAAGAGACCCCTGTTAGCATGTCTTGTGGGGTATGCATGGGTGGACTGTGAAGAGACCCCTGGTGGCATGTCTTGTGGGGTATGCATGGGTGGACTGTGAAGAGACCCCTGGTGGCATGTCTTGTGGGGTATGTATGGGTGGACTGTGAAGAGACCCCTGGTGGCATGTCTTGTGGGGTATGTATGGGTGGACTGTGAAGAGACCCCTGGTGGCATGTCTTGTGGGGTATGCATGGGTGGACTGTGAAGAGATCCCTGGTGGCATGTCTTGTTGGGTATGCATGGGTGGACTATGAAGAGACCCCTGGTGGCATGTCTTGTGGGGTATGGGTGGACTGTGAAGAGACCTCTGGTGGCATGTCTTGTTGGGTATGCATGGGTGGACTGTGAAGAGACCCCTGGTGGCATGTCTTGTTGGGTATGCATGGGTGGACTGTGAAGAGACCCCTGGTGGCATGTCTTGTGGGGTATGGGTGGACTGTGAGGAGACCTCTGGTGGCATGTCTTGTTGGGTATGCATTTGTGGACTGTGAAGAGACCCCTGGTGGCATGTCTTGTGGGGTATGCATGGGTGGACTGTGAAGAGACCTCTGGTGGCATGTCTTGTTGGGTATGCATGGGTGGACTGTGAAGAGACCCCTGGTCGCATGTCTTGTGGGGTATGCATGGGTGGACTGTGAAGAGACCCCTGGTGGCATGTCTTGTGGGGTATGCATGGGTGGACTGTGAAGAGACCCCTGGTGGCATGTCTTGTGGGGTATGCATGGGTGGACTGTGAAGAGACCCCTGGTGGCATGTCTTGTGGGGTATGCATGGGTGGACTGTGAAGAGACCTCTGGTGGCATGTCTTGTGGGGTATGTATGGGTGGACTGTGAAGAGACCTCTGGTGGCATGTCTTGTGGGGTATGTATGGGTGGACTGTGATTTTGTTTTGACCATGTCAATTTCCAATCTACACCAAGCGGTTTAGACTCCTGTTTTGTATATATAATTAGGATTATCTTATTACTAGCCACCTATTCTAAAACGAACTGAAGCTCTTTGTTTAAGAGTTGCAGTGATTTCACTTGCTGTGGTCCTTGGCATGTATAATGTTTAGTCATCAACGTACATAGACACACAGGTTTTTATTAAAAATAGAAAACAGTAAAGGACCAAGACAAGGACCAAGACATCATACATTTATTTGAGCCAAACTTCAGTCATGTGTGCCGTACCTGTTCTCTTTGAGCGTGCGGAACGTTGTTAATTTGTTTCCTGTGAAATAGCATTTTATTTCCAAACGTTTACTAAGTGTCGGTAGCTTGAACCAATAAAGGAGGCTTTGCTATTCCTGTGTAGCGGAATGACTTTAGCTTCCCTCCAGGCCTGAGGGCACACTCTTTTATGTAGGCTTAGATTGAAGACAAGCAAATAGGAGTGACAAAATAGTTATTGCTACCAAGCTGTCATTTTTCATCCAAGGTGTCAGTACCAGGTGGTTTGTCATTATTGATGGACAGCAAAAATGTGTTCACCTCTTCCACGCCCGCACTCAACCTGCGATCTCTGGATCATTAATGTCCAGCAGCTATGGAAATCCACTCTCCTGCTCCCTCCCTCTTCTCTATCCCTCTCTCTTCCCACTCTCCTCCTCTCTTCTCTCTCCTATACTTCTGCCTCTCGCTTCCTCTACTACCGCTCTACCTCTCTCCTCCTCTTGCTTCCTCCACTACCGCTCTCTCTCTCCTCCTCTTGCTTCCTCCACTCCCGCTCTCTCTCTCCTCCTTTTGCTTCCTCCACTACCGCTCTACCTCTCTCCTCATCTTGCTTCCTCCGCTCCTGCTCTATCTCTCTCCTCCTCTTGCTTCCTCCACTACCGCTCTACCTCTCTCCTCCTCTTGCTTCCTCTACTACCGCTCTACCTCTCTCCTCCTCTTGCTTCCTCCACTACCGCTCTCTCTCTCCTCCTTTTGCTTCCTCCACTCCCGCTCTCTCTCCTCCTCTTGCTTCCTCCGCTCCCATTCTACCTCTCTCCTCCTCTTGCTTCCTCGGCTCCTGCTCTACCTCTCTCCTCCTCTTGCTTCCTCCACTCCCGCTCTCTCTCTCCTCCTCTTGCTTCCTCCGCTCCTGCTCTACCTCTCTCCTCCCTGTGGTGCCATAGAATATTAATAGCTTGTGAATGTTGATGGTATGATGGTGTTAATGTCCCTCAATGATCTCTCTCGCTCTACCCCAACCAAAACCCACGCCCTATACCCAAGCCCCCAGCCATACACCCCATCTCCATCCATACACCCCGGCCCCAGCCATACACCCCGGCCCCAGCCATACACCCCAGCCCCAGCCATACAACCCAGCCCCAGCCATACACCCCGGCCCCAGCCATACACCCCGGCCCCAGCCATACAACCCAGCCCCAGCCATACACCCCGGCCCCAGCCATACACCCCGGCCCCAGCCATACACCCCGGCCCCAGCCATACAACCCAGCCCCCAGCCATACAACCCAGCCCCAGCCATACAACCCAGCCCCAGCCATACAACCCAGACATACAACCCAGCCATACAACCCAGCCATACAACCCAGCCATACAACCCAGCCATACAACCCAGCCATACAACCCAGCCCCAGGCATAAACCCAACCCCAGGCATTCAGCCCAGCCATAAACCTTAGCCCCGGCCTTACACCGCAGCCCCAGACACACGTGGGAGGTCCGTCCTTGAACACGGGATGAACATGTTTTCCGGCTCCATTTTTATGTCTTTGTCATTCAGACTGACAGGCAGTTAGACTTCTGGCTTGATGCTGGCTCAGGCCACTGTGGGAGAGAGGAGAGACGGAAGGAGAAAGGGAGTCCTGACTATAACTCCACTCAACTGGTTTCTGAGAAGAGGGACGGAGAGAGGGAGGGTGAGGGAAGGTGGAGAGAGGAGATGGAGAGAGGGGATGGAAAGAGGAGATGAAGAGAGAAGATGGAGAGAGGGGTGGAGAGAGAGGATGGAGAGAGGGAGGGCGAGGGGGTGGAGAGAGAGGATGGAGAGAGGGGATGGAGAGAGGGGTGGAGAGAGGAGATGGAGCAATGGGATGGAGAGAGGAATGGTAAGAGGGATGGTGAGAGGAGATGGAGAGAGGGACAGAGACAGGGTAGAGTTCTGGCAAGACTCAGACTATAACTACACTATTGGTGGGAAACTGCATTCTGGAGTCAGGCTCTCAGAAGAGAGATGGAGAGAGGGATGGAGAGAGGAAGGGTAAGAGGGATGGAGAGAGGAGATGGAGAGAGGAAGGGTAAGAGTGATGTAGAGAGGAGATGGAGAGAGGCGATGGAGAGAGGAAGGGTAAGAGTGATGGAGAGAGGAGATGGAGAGAGGAAGGGTAAGATGGATGGAGAGAGAGAGGTGGAAAGAGGAGTTGGAGATGGTGGAGAGAGTAGATGGAGAGAGGAAGGGTAAGAGGGATGGAGAGAGGAGATTAAGAGAGGAAGGGTAAGAGGGATGGGGAGAGGAGATGGAGAGAGGAGGGGTACGATGGATGGAGAGAGGAGATGGAGAGAGGGGTGGAGAGAGGAGATGGAGAGAGGAAGGGTAAGATGGATGGAGAGAGGAGATGGAGAGAAGAGATGGAGAGAGGGGTGGAGAGAGGAGATGGAGAGAGGGGTGGAGAGAGGAGATGGAGAGAGGAGATTGAGAGAGGAAGGGTAAGAGGGATGGAGAGAGAGGTGGAAACAGGAGATGGAGAGAGGAAGGGTAAGATGGATGGAGAGAGGAGATGGAGAGAGGAGATGGAGAGAGGAAACTAGAATGCTATTTGGCCCTAAACAGAGAGTATACAGTGGCAGAATACCTAACCACTGTGACTGACCCAAACTTAAGGAAAGCTTTGACTATGTACAGACTCAGTGAGCATAGCCTTGCTATTGAGAAAGGCCGCCGTAGGCAGACATGGCTCTCAAGAGAAGACAGGCTATGTGCTCACTGCCCACAAAATGAGGTGGAAACTGAGCTGCACTTCCTAACCTCCTGCCCAATGTATGGCCATATTAGAGAGACATATTTCCCTCAGATTACACAGATCCACAAAGAATTCGAAAACAAATCCAATTTTGATAAACTCCCATATCTACTGGGTGAAATTCCACAGTGTGCCGTCACAGCAGCAAGATTTGTGACTTGTTTCCACCAGAAAAGGGCAACCAGTGAAGAACAAACACCATTGTAAATACAACCCATATTTATGTTTATTTACTTTAACTTGTGTGCTTTAACCATTTGTACATTGTTACAACACTGCATATATATAATATGACATTTGTAATGTCTTTATTGTTTTGAAACTTCTGTATGTGTAATGTTTACTGTTCATTTTTTATTGTTTATTTGACTTTTGTATATTATCTACCTCACTTGCTTTGGCAATGTTAACACATGTTTCCCATGCCAATAAAGCCCCTTGAATTGAATTGAATTGAATTGAGAGGGGTGGAGAGAGGAGAAGGAGAGAGGGGTGGAGAGAGGAGATGGAGAGAGGGGTGGAGAGAGGAGATGGAGAGAGGAGATTGAGAGAGGAAGGGTAAGAGGGATGGAGAGAGAGGTGGAGAGGAGATGGAGAGAGGAAGGGTAAGAGAGATGGGGAGAGAGTTGGAAAGAGGGATAATATTCTGGCTCAGTTCTTCCTGGTGAGCTAGAAGCGTGTATCCATTGGCTAACCAATTGGCCTCGGCTGTCAGTGGTTAACCTGGGTCAGGTGATTGGCTTGGGCTATTACCTCAAAGCTTCAGTATGACAGCAGCACAGCTGTGCTGAAACCAATATGAATCACACCTTTGAACTATGGCTTTGTTAGATGCTGAGTTCATTCCAATGAGTCACATGCGTTACAATCCCTTTCTGCTTCTTCACATGGATGAATAGCAGTGAATGTATCTGATGTGTCTGCTGTTTAAATGTATCACACCATGGTTGAACAGACAGACAGACTCCCTTGCTATGACACACACCTGTGGCATGTTGCTTTGATGTAACTCTGATGAAAAGCACATCCTGAGATGAGTCAGCGTTCCTGCACAGTACCGTTTTGTAGTGTTAAATTAACACTTAAAAGAGTCCATTTTAACACTATCTCAGAGTACATATGGTCTCACTCTACAGGGTAAAAAAATAAAAATACTCTGATTATAGTGTTATTTTGAGTGTTAACACGGCAGTGTAAAAAAAAAAGTACATTACATTACACTTGCCAGGGTTACTCAAATGTAACACCATGGGGTAATTAACACAGTGTTATTTATATTCAACACTAGTGTTGATCTAGAATTTACTCCTATTAGTGTTAAACAAAAACAGTCATTTTGGGTGTAGTTTTAACACTGTATGGTGGCTTGAGAGTGGCGCCAGAGGGGGTGGCTGCTGTTTTGTGTTTTTCTCTCTAACTTTCAGACATTGTTTAATGTGACTGAAAAGAGCTTCTGGATATCAAAACAGCGATTACTAATCTCGTTTTGGATGAAGACTTTTATTTCAATTAATCAGAGGCGAAGGATATAAAGCTGACCCCAGACCAGGCCCAAATCCCCGTCATTCAGGGGAGGTACCACTATAGAGGCCGGATTGTGGGACACCGAACGAGGATGCAACGGTGAGTGGATAAATCACCGTCTATTCTATTGGCAAATGTACAACCACCGGAGAATAAACTGGATGAGTTTAGATCGAGACTGTCCTATCAACGTGATCTGTCACTAATCTACAACCCTGTCACTAACCCTGTGGCTGAATAAGGACATGTAAAATATAAATCTAGCTGTTTTTTCTATACATCGGCAGGACAGAAGAGCTGCGTCCGGTAAGCTGAGGGGGGGGCGGGTCTCTTTATCAACAACAACAAGATCTCTAACATTAGGGAAGTCTCGAGTTTCTGCTGAGTTAGAATACCTCATGATAAGCTGTTGACCACACTATTTACGAAGAGAGCTTTCATCTATATTTATAGTTTTTGTAGCGGTCTATTTACCACCGCAGACCGACGCTGGCACTAAGACCGCCCTCAACGAGCTGTATAGGACCATGAGCAAACAACAAAATACTGACTCAGATGCGGCGCTCCTAGTTGCCGGGGACTTTAATACAGGGAAACTGAAATCCGTCTTACCTCGTTTCTACCAGCATGTCACCTGTGCAACTATTGAAGAAAAAACTCTAGATCACCTCCACTGACAGAGGCACATACAAAAACTCTCCCTCGCCCTCCATTTCACAAATCTGACCATCCTCTTAATTCCTGCTTACAAGTAAGAACTCAAACAGGAAGTGCCAGTGGTGCACACAATATGGAAGTGGACTGTTTTGCACAAATTGGAAAATGTTCCGGGATTCATCCGATGGCATTGAGGAGTTTACCATATCAGTCACCGGCTTCATCAATACGTGCATAGATGTGGTCCCCACAGTGACCGTGCGTACATATCCCACTGCCTCTGACCGCAAGGCGCTACAGAGGGTCCGAGCTACCTGTAATCCAGGACCTCTATATCAGGCCGTGTCAGAGGAAGGCCCTAAGAATTGTCAAAGACTCCAGCCATCCAAGTCACAGTCTGTTCTCTCTGCAGATCTACTGGAACGCCAAGTCTTGGACCAAAAGGTTCCTGAACAGTTTCCACCCCAAAGCCATAAGACTGCTTAGAATTCTAAATATATCATAGACAGTGTCACCAGCCATGCACCCCTTCACAATCACACCTCCTCCTCCATGCTTCACGGTGGGAACCACACATGAGGAGATCATACGTTCACCTACTCTGCGTCTCGCAAAGACACGGCGGTTGGAATCCAAAATCTCAAATTTGGACTCATTCGACCAAAGGACAAATTTCCACGGGTCTAATGTCCATTGCTCATTTTTCTTGGCCCAAGCAAGTCTCTTCTTCTAATTGGTGTCTTTTGGTACTGGTTTCTTTGCAGTAATTCGACCATGAAGGCCTGATTCCCACAGTTTCCTGTCTGTTACTTGAACTCTGTGAAGCATTTATTTTGGCTGCAATCTGAGGTGCAGTTAACTCTGATGAACTTATCCTCTGCAGCAGATGTAACTCTGGGTCTTCCTCTCCTGTGGCAGTCCTCATGAGAGGCAGTTTCATCATAGCGCTTGATTATTTTTTTCGACTGCACTTGAAGAAACTTTCAAAGTTCTTAATTTTCCATATTGACTGACCTTCATGTCTTAAAATAATGGATGGACTGTCATTTCTGCTTATTTGAGTTTTTCTTGACATAATATGGACTTGGTTAACGACAGTAGCCGATCACTCATTAAAAAAGAATGCAACACAAATAGCAGAAGGTGGCGATAAAATCAAAAGCCTCTGAAGCAAGAGAGTAAACTTAGTTAAAAGGTAGACTTCGTACATTACGTTGCCGTGAGCAGCACTGCAGATATTGAGATGAACAAGATGCAAGACTTGGCTCTCATACATTTAAGTCATTTAGCAGACGCTCTTATCCAGAGCGACTTACAAATTGGAAAGTTCATACATATTCATCCTGGTCCCCCGTGGGGAATGAACCCACAACCCTGGCGTTGCAAGCGCCATGCTCTACCAACTGAGCTACACGGGACTACTAGGGACAACTAGGGACTACTAGGGATCAGCCCAGAACTACACGGCAGGACCTGGTCAATGATCTGAAGAGAGCTGGGACCACAGTCTCAAAGAAAACCATTAGTAACACACTACGCCATCATGGATTAAAATCCTGCAGCGCACGCAAGGTCCCCCCCGTGGGGAATGAACCCACAACCCTGGCGTTGCAAGCACCATGATCTACCAACTGCGCCACACAGGACCGGGACCATACAGTATCATACAGTATCTGTGAATGTGCACGGGCTCGCTTCACGCTGTTGCAACCTGTACCAGGTACAAGTTGTACCAGGGCATCAACACAGTGGAGAATTTGAGGCTTCAACACCCTTAGTTGTTTTGGAAATTGACCCACTATGCTGTTTACTTTCTGCATCTGTCATATTGCGGAGTCTACCTTTAATTGGTACCTGTTTTGTTTTGTTACATGCATTGGTTTATTTTGTTTGCTTTTTTATATTACAGACAAAATATACAATTAGAAAACTGTTGATCTAATGGCATCTTACATACTGGCTCCATTTAACTTGGACGCCATCTTTACCTATAAACCCATTCTGTAACGATTTTCCTCCTCTTCAGACGAGGAGTATGAAGGATCGGACCAATACGCAGCGTGGTAAGTGTCCATGATAGTTTAATACAACTGAACACGATAAAATACAAAAATAACAAAGTGAATAATACCGAAAACCGAAACAGTCCTGAAATGTGAAACAAACACTACAACAGGAAACAATCACGCACAACACACAATGGACAACAGCCTACCTAAATATGGCTCCCAATCAGAGACAACGATAAACAGCTGCCTCTGATTGGGAACCACACCAGGCCAAACACATAGAAAAACAACCACCTAGAAAAAAGAACATAGACTGCCCACCCTAACTCACTCCCTGACCAAACTAAAATAGAGACACAAAAAAGGAACTAAGGTCGGGATGTGACACATATCATCATTTTTTTTAGATGTATTTTTACATTTTTGTCAATTAGCAGAAGCTCTTATCCAGAGCAACTTACAGGCACAATTAGGGTTCGACCACTGGGTGTTACCTGTCACCTATACTACAGGTAAATCTAAAAGTATCCACTGGGTTACCTGTCACCTATACTACAGGCAAATCTAAAAGTATCCACTGGGTTACCTGTCACCTATACTACAGGTCAATCCAAACGTATCCACTGGGTTACCTGTCATCTATACTACAGGTAAATCCAAACGTATCCACTGGGTTACCTGTCACCTATACTACAGGTCAATCTAAAAGTATCCACTGGGTTACCTGTCACCTATACTACAGGTCAATCCAAACGTATCCACTGTGTTACCTGTCACCTATACTACAGGTAAATCCAAGTAGCCACCGGGTTACCTGTCACCTATACTACAGGTAAATCTAAACGTATCCACTGGGTTACCTGTCACCTATACTACAGGTCAATGCAAACGTATCCACCGGGTTACCTGTCACCTATACTACAGGTAAATCTAAACGTATCCACTGGGTTACCTGTCACCTATACTACAGGTGAATCTAAATGTATCCACTGGGTTACCTGTCACCTATACTACAGGTGAATCTAAATGTATCCACTGGGTTACCTGTCACCTATACTACAGGTAAATCTAAAAGTATCCACTGGGTTACCTGTCACCTATACTACAGGTGAATCTAAATGTATCCACTGGGTTACCTGTCACCTATACTACAGGTGAATCTAAATGTATCCACTGGGTTACCTGTCACCTATACTACAGGTCAATCCAAACGTATCCACCGGGTTACCTGTCACCTATACTACAGGTAAATCCAAGTATCCACTGGGTTACCTGTCACCTATACTACAGGTGAATCTAAATGTATCCACTGGGTTACCTGTCATCTATACTACAGGTCAATCCAAACGTATCCACTGGGTTACCTGTCACCTATACTACAGGTAAATCCAAGTATCCACCGGGTTACCTGTCACCTATACTACAGGTCAATCCAAACGTATCCACTGTGTTACCTGTCACCTATACTACAGGTAAATCTAAAAGTATCCACTGGGTTACCTGTCACCTATACTACAGGTCAATCCAAGTATCCACTGGGTTACCTGTCACCTATACTACAGGTCAATCCAAACGTATCCACTGGGTTACCTGTCACCTATACTACAGGTCAATCCAAGTATCCACTAGGTTACCTGTCACCTATACTACAGGTAAATCTAAACGTATCCACTGGGTTACCTGTCACCTATACTACAGGTGAATCTAAATGTATCCACTGGGTTACCTGTCACCTATACTACAGGTCAATCCAAGTATCCACTGTGTTACCTTTCACCTATACTACAGGTAAATCTAAAAGTATCCACTGGGTTACCTGTCACCTATACTACAGGTCAATCCAAGTATCCACTTGGTTACCTGTCACCTATACTACAGGTCAATCCAAACGTATCCACTGGGTTACCTGTCACCTATACTACAGGTCAATCCAAGTATCCACTAGGTTACCTGTCACCTATACTACAGGTAAATCTAAACGTATCCACTGGGTTACCTGTCACCTATACTACAGGTGAATCTAAATGTATCCACTGGGTTACCTGTCACCTATACTACAGGTCAATCCAAGTATCCACTGTGTTACCTTTCACCTATACTACAGGTAAATCTAAAAGTATCCACTGGGTTACCTGTCACCTATACTACAGGTAAATCTAAAAGTATCCACTGGGTTACCTGTCACCTATACTACAGGTAAATCCAAGTATCCACTGGGTTACCTGTCACCTATACTACAGGTAAATCCAAACGTATCCACTGTGTTACCTGTCACCTATACTACAGGTAAATCCAAGTAGCCACCGGGTTACCTGTCACCTATACTACAGGTAAATCTAAACGTATCCACTGGGTTACCTGTCACCTATACTACAGGTCAATGCAAACGTATCCACCGGGTTACCTGTCACCTATACTACAGGTAAATCTAAACGTATCCACTGGGTTACCTGTCACCTATACTACAGGTGAATCTAAATGTATCCACTGGGTTACCTGTCACCTATACTACAGGTAAATCCAAGTATCCACTGGGTTACCTGTCACCTATACTACAGGTGAATCTAAATGTATCCACTGGGTTACCTGTCATCTATACTACAGGTCAATCCAAACGTATCCACTGGGTTACCTGTCACCTATACTACAGGTAAATCCAAGTATCCACCGGGTTACCTGTCACCTATACTACAGGTCAATCCAAACGTATCCACTGTGTTACCTGTCACCTATACTACAGGTAAATCTAAAAGTATCCACTGGGTTACCTGTCACCTATACTACAGGTCAATCCAAGTATCCACTGGGTTACCTGTCACCTATACTACAGGTCAATCCAAACGTATCCACTGGGTTACCTGTCACCTATACTACAGGTCAATCCAAGTATCCACTAGGTTACCTGTCACCTATACTACAGGTAAATCTAAACGTATCCACTGGGTTACCTGTCACCTATACTACAGGTGAATCTAAATGTATCCACTGGGTTACCTGTCACCTATACTACAGGTCAATCCAAGTATCCACTGTGTTACCTTTCACCTATACTACAGGTAAATCTAAAAGTATCCACTGGGTTACCTGTCACCTATACTACAGGTCAATCCAAGTATCCACTTGGTTACCTGTCACCTATACTACAGGTCAATCCAAACGTATCCACTGGGTTACCTGTCACCTATACTACAGGTCAATCCAAGTATCCACTAGGTTACCTGTCACCTATACTACAGGTAAATCTAAACGTATCCACTGGGTTACCTGTCACCTATACTACAGGTGAATCTAAATGTATCCACTGGGTTACCTGTCACCTATACTACAGGTCAATCCAAGTATCCACTGTGTTACCTTTCACCTATACTACAGGTAAATCTAAAAGTATCCACTGGGTTACCTGTCACCTATACTACAGGTAAATCTAAAAGTATCCACTGGGTTACCTGTCACCTATACTACAGGTAAATCCAAGTATCCACTGGGTTACCTGTCACCTATACTACAGGTAAATCTAAACGTATCCACTGGGTTACCTGTCACCTATACTACAGGTAAATCCAAGTATCCACTGGGTTACCTGTCATCTATACTACAGGTAAATCCAAACGTATCCACCGGGTTAACTGTCATCTATACTACAGGTAAATCCTAAAGTGCTAAAGTTCTAAAGTAGCAACGCTATGTTCATAGTTTCCGTATAAACATAAACCATAATGGTAGTGGCCATATAAACCATACTGATAGTGTCCATATAAACCATAATGATAGTGTCCATATAAACCATAATGATAGTGTCCATATAAACCATAATGATAGTGTCCATATAAACCATAACGATAGTGTCCATATAAACCATACTGATAGTGTCCATATAAACCATAACGATAGTGTCCATATAAACCATAACGATAGTGTCCATATAAACCATAATGATAGTGTCCATATAAACCATAACGATAGTGTCCATATAAACCATAATGATAGTGTCCATATAAACCATAATGATAGTGTCCATATAAACATAAACCATAATGATAGTGTCCATATAAACCATAATGATAGTGTCCATATAAACCATAATGATAGTGTCCATATAAACCATAACGATAGTGTCCATATAAACCATAATGATAGTGTCCATATAAACCATAATGATAGTGTCCATATAAACCATAGTGATAGTGTCCACATAAACCATAATGATAGTGTCCATATAAACCATAATGATAGTGTCCATATAAACCATAACGATAGTGTCCATATAAACCATAATGATAGTGTCCACATAAACATAAACCATAATGATAGTGTCCATATAAACCATAATGATAGTGTCCATATAAACCATAATGATAGTGTCCATATAAACCATAATGATAGTGTCCATATAAACCATAATGATAGTGTCCACATAAACCATAATGATAGTGTCCATATAAACCATAATGATAGTGTCCATATTAACCATAATGATAGTGTCCATATAAACCATAATGATAGTGTCCATATAAACCATAATGATAGTGTCCATATAAACCATAATGATAGTGTCCATATAAACCATAATGGTAGTGTCCATATAAACCATGATGATAGTGTCCATATAAACCATAATGATAGTGGCCATATAAACATAAACCATAATGATAGTGTCCATATAAACCATAATGGTAGTGTCCATATAAACCATGATGATAGTGTCCATATAAACCATAATGATAGTGTCCATATAAACCATAATGGTAGTGTCCATATAAACCATGATGATAGTAGCCATATAAACCATAATGATAGTGGCCATATAAACATAAACCATAATGATAGTGTCCATATAAACCATAATGATAGTGTCCATATAAACCATAATGGTAGTGTCCACATAAACCATAAAGATAGTGTCCGTATAAACCATAATGATAGTGTCCATATAAACCATAATGATAGTGTCCATATAAACCATAATGATAGTGTCCATATAAACCATAATGATAGTGTCCATATAAACCATAATGATAGTGTCCATATAAACCATAATGATAGTGTCCATATAAACCATAATGATAGTGTCCATATGAACCATAACGATAGTGTCCATATAAACCATACTGATAGTGTCCATATAAACCATAATGATAGTGTCCATATAAACCATAACGATAGTGTCCATATAAACCATAATGATAGTGTCCATATAAACCATAATGATAGTGTCCATATAAACCATAACGATAGTGTCCATATAAACCATAATGATAGTGTCCATATAAACATAAACCATAATGATAGTGTCCATATAAACCATAATGATAGTGTCCATATAAACCATAATGATAGTGTCAATATAAACCATAACGATAGTGTCCATATAAACCATAATGATAGTGTCCATATAAACCATAATGATAGTGTCCATATAAACCATAGTGATAGTGTCCACATAAACCATAATGATAGTGTCCATATAAACCATAATGATAGTGTCCATATAAACCATAACGATAGTGTCCATTGAAACCATAATGATAGTGTCCATATAAACATAAACCATAATGATAGTGTCCATATAAACCATAATGATAGTGTCCATATAAACCATAATGATAGTGTCCATATAAACCATAACGATAGTGTCCATATAAACATAAACCATAATGTAAGTGTCCATATAAACCATAATGATAGTGTCCATATAAACATAAACCATAATGATAGTGTCCATATAAACCATAATGATAGTGTCCATATAAACCATAATGATAGTGTCCACATAAACCATAATGATGGTGTCCATATAAACCATAATGATAGTGTCCATATAAACCATAATGATAGTGTCCATATAAACCATAATGATAGTGTCCATATAAACCATAATGATAGTGTCCACATAAACCGTAATGATAGTGTCCATATAAACCATAATGATAGTGTCCATATAAACCATAATGATAGTGTCCATATAAACCATAATGATAGTGTCCATATAAACCATGATGATAGTGTCCATATAAACCATAATGATAGTGGCCATATAAACATAAACCATAATGATAGTGTCCATATAAACCATAATGATAGTGTCCATATAAACCATAATGATAGTGTCCATATAAAATAAACCATAATGATAGTGTCCATATAAACCATAATGATAGTGTCTATATAAACCATAATGATAGTGTCCATATAAACCGTAATGATAGTGTCCATATAAACCTTAATGATAGTGTCCATATAAACCATAATGATAGTGTCCATATAAACCATAATGATAGTGTCCATATAAACCATAATGATAGTGTCCATATAAACCATAATGATAGTGTCCACATAAACCATAATGATAGTGTCCATATAAACCATAATGATAGTGTCCATATAAACCATAATGATAGTGTCCATATAAACCATAATGATAGTGTCCATATAAACCATGATGATAGTGTCCATATAAACCATAATGATAGTGGCCATATAAACATAAACCATAATGATAGTGTCCATATAAACCATAATGATAGTGTTCATATAAACCATAATGATAGTGTCCATATAAAATAAACCATAATGATAGTGTCCATATAAACCATAATGATAGTGTCCATATAAACCATAATGATAGTGTCCATATAAACCATAACGATAGTGTCCATATAAACCATAATGATAGTGTCCATATAAACATAAACCATAATGATAGTGTCCATATAAACCATAATGATAGTGTCCATATAAACCATAATGATAGTGTCCATATAAACCATAACGATAGTGTCCATATAAACCATAATGATAGTGTCCATATAAAGCATAATGATAGTGTCCATATAAACCATAGTGATAGTGTCCACATAAACCATAATGATAGTGTCCATATAAACCATAATGATAGTGTCCATATAAACCATAACGATAGTGTCCATATAAACCATAATGATAGTGTCCATATAAACATAAACCATAATGATAGTGTCCATATAAACCATAATGATAGTGTCCATATAAACCATAATGATAGTGTCCATATAAAATAAACCATGATGATAGTGTCCATATAAACCATAATGATAGTGTCCATATAAACCATAATGATAGTGTCCATATAAACCGTAATGATAGTGTCCATATAAACCATAATTATAGTGTCCATATAAACCATAATGATAGTGTCCATATAAACCATAATGATAGTGTCCATATAAACCATAATGATAGTGTCCATATAAACCATAATGATAGTGTCCATATAAACCATAATGATAGTGTCCATATAAACCATAATGATAGTGTCCATATAAACATAAACCATAATGATAGTGTCCATATAAACCATAATGATAGTGTCCATATAAACCATAATGATAGTGTCCATATAAACCATAACGATAGTGTCCATATAAACCATAATGATAGTGTCCATATAAACCATAATGATAGTGTCCATATCAACCATAGTGATAGTGTCCACATAAACCATAATGATAGTGTCCATATAAACCATAATGATAGTGTCCATATAAACCAAAACGATAGTGTCCATATAAACCATAATGATAGTGTCCATATAAACATAAACCATAATGATAGTGTCCATATAAACCATAATGATAGTGTCTATATAAACCATAATGATAGTGTCCATATAAACCATAACGATAGTGTCCATATAAACATAAACCATAATGATAGTGTCCATATAAACCATAATGATAGTGTCCATATAAACATAAACCATAATGATAGTGTCCATATAAACCATAATGATAGTGTCCATATAAACCATAATGATAGTGTCCACATAAACCATAATGATAGTGTCCATATAAACCATAATGATAGTGTCCAAATAAACAATAATGATAGTGTCCATATAAACCATAATGGTAGTGTCCATATAAACCATAATGATAGTGTCCACATAAACCATAATGATAGTGTCCATATAAACCATAATGATAGTGTCCATATAAACCATAATGATAGTGTCCATATAAACCATAATGATAGTGTCCATATAAACCATGATGATAGTGTCCATATAAACCATAATGATAGTGGCCATATAAACATAAACCATAATGATAGTGTCCATATAAACCATGATGATAGTGTCCATATAAACCATAATGATAGTGGCCATATAAACATAAACCATAATGATAGTGTCCATATAAACCATAATGATAGTGGCCATATAAACATAAACCATAATGATAGTGTCCATATAAACCATAATGATAGTGTCCATATAAACCATAATGATAGTGTCCATATAAACCATAATGATAGTGTCCATATAAACCATAATGATAGTGTCCATATAAACCATAACGATAGTGTCCATATAAACCATAATGATAGTGTCCATATAAATATAAACCATAATGATAGTGTCCATATAAACCATAATGATAGTGTCCATATAAACCATAATGATAGTGTCCATATAAACCATAAAGATAGTGTCCATATAAACATAAACCATAATGATAGTGTCCATATAAACCATAATGATAGTGTCCATATAAACATAAACCATAATGATAGTGTCCATATAAACCATAATGATAGTGTCCATATAAACCATAATGATAGTGTCCACATAAACCATAATGATAGTGTCCACATAAACCATAATGATAGTGTCCATATAAACCATAATGATAGTGTCCATATAAACCATAATGATAGTGTCCATATAAACCATAATGATAGTGTCCACATAAACCATAATGATAGTGTCCATATAAACCATAATGATAGTGTCCATATAAACCATAATGATAGTGTCCATATAAACCATGATGATAGTGTCCATATAAACCATAATGATAGTGGCCATATAAACATAAACCATAATGATAGTGTCCATATAAACCATGATGATAGTGTCCATATAAACCATAATGATAGTGGCCATATAAACATAAACCATAATGATAGTGTCCATATAAACCATGATGAAAGTGTCCATATAAACCATAATGATAGTGGCCATATAAACATAAACCATAATGATAGTGTCCATATAAACCATAATGATAGTGTCCATATAAACCATAATGATAGTGTCCATATAAACCATAATGATAGTGTCCATATAAACCATGATGATAGTGTCCACATAAACCATAATGATAGTGGCCATATAAACATAAACCATAATGATAGTGTCCATATAAACCATAATGATAGTGTCCATATAAACCATAATGGTAGTGTCCACATAAACCATAATGATAGTGTCCGTATAAACCATAATGATAGTGTCCATATAAACATAAACCATAATGATAGTGTCCATATAAACCATAATGATAGTGTCCACATAAACCATAATGATAGTGTCCATATAAAATAAACCATAATGATAGTGTCCATATAAACCATAATGATAGTGTCCATATAAACCATAATGATAGTGTCCATATAAACCGTAATGATTGTGTCCATATAAACCATAATTATAGTGTCCATATAAACCATAATGATAGTGTCCATATAAACCATAATGATAGTGTCCATATAAACCATAATGATAGTGTCCATATAAACCATAATGATAGTGTCCATATAAACCATAATGATAGTGTCCATATAAACCATAATGATAGTGTCCATATAAAATAAACCATAATGATAGTGTCCATATAAACCATAATGATAGTGTCCATATAAACCATAATGATAGTGTCCATATAAACCGTAATGATAGTGTCCATATAAACCATAATTATAGTGTCCATATAAACCATAATGATAGTGTCCATATAAACCATAATGATAGTGTCCATATAAACCATAATGATAGTGTCCATATAAACCATAATGATAGTGTCCACATAAACCATAATGGTAGTGTCCACATAAACCATAATGATAGTGTCCGTATAAACCATAATGATAGTGTCCATATAAACATAAACCATAATGATAGTGTCCATATAAACCATAATGATAGTGTCCACATAAACAATAATGATAGTGTCCATATAAACCATAATGATAGTGTCCATATAAACCATAATGATAGTGTCCATATAAAATAAACCATAATGATAGTGTCCATATAAACCATAATGATAGTGTCCATATAAACCATAATGATAGTGTCCATATAAACCGTAATGATAGTGTCCATATAAACCATAATTATAGTGTCCATATAAACCATAATGATAGTGTCCATATAAACCATAATGATAGTGTCCATATAAACCATAATGATAGTGTCCATATAAACCATAATGATAGTGTCCATATAAACCATAATGACAGTGTCCATATAAACCATAATGATAGTGTCCATATAAACCATAATGATAGTGTCCATATAAACCATAATGATAGTGTCCATATAAAATAAACCATGATGATAGTGTCCATATAAACCATAATGATAGTGTCCATATTAACATAAACCATAATGATAGTGTCCATAAAAAACATAATGATAGTGCACATATAAACCATAATGATAGTGTCCATATTAGCATAAACCATAATGATATTGTCCATATAAACCATAATGATAGTGTCCATATTAACATAAACCATAATGATAGTGTCCATATAAACCATAATGATAGTGTCCATATAAACCGTAATGATAGTGTCCATATAAACCATAATTATAGTGTCCATATAAACCGTAATGATAGTGTCCATATAAACCATAATTATAGTGTCCATATAAACCATAATGATAGTGTCCGTATAAACCATAATGATAGTGTCCATATAAACATAAACCATAATGATCGTGTCCATATAAACCATAATGATAGTGTCCACATAAACCATAATGATAGTGTCCGTATAAACCATAATGATAGTGTCCATATAAACATAAACCATAATGATCGTGTCCATATAAACCATAATGATAGTGTCCACATAAACCATAATGATAGTGTCCATATAAACCATAATGATAGTGTCCATATAAACATAAACCATAATGATAGTGTCCATATAAACCATAATGATTGTGTCCATATAAACCATAATGATAGTGTCCATATAAACCGTAATGATAGTGTCCATATAAACCATAATTATAGTGTCCATATAAACCATAATGATAGTGTCCATATAAACCATAATTATAGTGTCCATATAAACCATAATGATAGTGTCCATATAAACCATAATGATAGTGTCCATATAAACCATAATGATAGTGTCCATATAAACCATAATGATAGTGTCCATATAAACCATAATGATAGTGTCCACATAAACCATAATGATAGTGTCCATATAAACCATACTGATAGTGTCCATATAAACCATAATGATAGTGTCCATATAAACCATAATGATAGTGTCCATATAAACATAAACCATAATGATAGTGTCCAAATAAACCATAATGATAGTGTCCATATAAACCATAATGATAGTGTCCATATAAACCATAATGATGGTGTCCATATAAACCATAATGATAGTGTCCATATAAACCATAATGATAGTGTCCACATAAACCATAATGATAGTGTCCATATAAACCATACTGATAGTGTCCATATAAACCATAATGATAGTGTCCATATAAACCATAATGATAGTGTCCATATAAACATAAACCATAATGATAGTGTCCATTAAAACCATAATGATAGTGTCCACATAAACCATAATGATAGTGTCCATATAAAATAAACCATAATGATAGTGTCCATATAAACCATAATGATAGTGTCCATATAAACCATAATGATAGTGTCCATATAAACCGTAATGATAGTGTCCATATAAACCATAATTATAGTGTCCATATAAACCATAATGATAGTGTCCATATAAACCATAATGATAGTGTCCATATAAACCATAATGATAGTGTCCATATAAACCATAATGATAGTGTCCATATAAACCATAATGATAGTGTCCATATAAACCATAATGATAGTGTCCATATAAAATAAACCATAATGATAGTGTCCATATAAACCATAATGATAGTGTCCATATAAACCATAATGATAGTGTCCATATAAACCGTAATGATAGTGTCCATATAAACCATAATTATAGTGTCCATATAAACCATAATGATAGTGTCCATATAAACCATAATGATAGTGTCCATATAAACCATAATGATAGTGTCCATATAAACCATAATGATAGTGTCCACATAAACCATAATGGTAGTGTCCACATAAACCATAATGATAGTGTCCGTATAAACCATAATGATAGTGTCCATATAAACATAAACCATAATGATAGTGTCCATATAAACCATAATGATAGTGTCCACATAAACAATAATGATAGTGTCCATATAAACCATAATGATAGTGTCCATATAAACCATAATGATAGTGTCCATATAAAATAAACCATAATGATAGTGTCCATATAAACCATAATGATAGTGTCCATATAAACCATAATGATAGTGTCCATATAAACCGTAATGATAGTGTCCATATAAACCATAATTATAGTGTCCATATAAACCATAATGATAGTGTCCATATAAACCATAATGATAGTGTCCATATAAACCATAATGATAGTGTCCATATAAACAATAATGATAGTGTCCATATAAACCATAATGATAGTGTCCATATAAACCATAATGATAGTGTCCATATAAACCATAATGATAGTGTCCATATAAACCATAATGATAGTGTCCATATAAACCATAATGATAGTGTCCATATAAAATAAACCATGATGATAGTGTCCATATAAACCATAATGATAGTGTCCATATTAACATAAACCATAATGATAGTGTCCATAAAAAACATAATGATAGTGCACATATAAACCATAATGATAGTGTCCATATTAGCATAAACCATAATGATATTGTCCATATAAACCATAATGATAGTGTCCATATTAACATAAACCATAATGATAGTGTCCATATAAACCATAATGATAGTGTCCATATAAACCATAATGGTAGTGTCCACATAAACCATAATGATAGTGTCCGTATAAACCATAATGATAGTGTCCATATAAACATAAACCATAATGATCGTGTCCATATAAACCATAATGATAGTGTCCACATTAACCATAATGATAGTGTCCATATAAACCATAATGATAGTGTCCATATAAACATAAACCATAATGATAGTGTCCATATAAACCATAATGATTGTGTCCATATAAACCATAATGATAGTGTCCATATAAACCGTAATGATAGTGTCCATATAAACCATAATTATAGTGTCCATATAAACCATAATGATAGTGTCCATATAAACCATAATTATAGTGTCCATATAAACCATAATGATAGTGTCCATATAAACCATAATGATAGTGTCCATATAAACCATAATGATAGTGTCCATATAAACCATAATGATAGTGTCCATATAAACCATAATGATAGTGTCCACATAAACCATAATGATAGTGTCCATATAAACCATACTGATAGTGTCCATATAAACCATAATGATAGTGTCCATATAAACCATAATGATAGTGTCCATATAAACATAAACCATAATGATAGTGTCCAAATAAACCATAATGATAGTGTCCATATAAACCATAATGATAATGTCCATATAAACCATAATGATAGTGTCCATATAAACCATAATGATAGTGTCCATATAAACCATAATGATAGTGTCCACATAAACCATAATGATAGTGTACATATAAACCATACTGATAGTGTCCATATAAACCATAATGATAGTGTCCATATAAACCATAATGATAGTGTCCATATAAACATAAACCATAATGATAGTGTCCATATAAACCATAATGACAGTGTCCATATAAACCATAATGATAGTGTCCATATAAACCATAATGATAGTGTCCATATAAACCATAATGATAGTGTCCATATAAACCATAATGATAGTGTCCATATAAACCATAATGATAGTGTCCATATAAACCATAATGATAGTGTCCATATAAACCATAATGATAGTGTCCATATAAACCATAATGATAGTGTCCATATAAACCATAATGATAGTGTCCATAGAAACCATAAGGATAGTGTCCATATAAACCATAATGATAGTGTCCATATAAACCATAATGATAGTGTCCATATTAACATAAACTATAATGATAGTGTCCATATAAATCATAATGATAGTGGCCATATAAACCATAATGATAGTGTCCATATTAACATAGACCATAATGATAGTGTCCATAAAAAACATAATGATAGTGTCCATATAAACCATAATGATAGTGTCCATATTAGCATAAACCATAATGATAGTGTCCATATAAACCATAATGATAGTGTCCATATTAACATAAACCATAATGATAGTGTCCACATAAACCATAATGATAATGTCCATATAAACCATAATGATAGTGTCCATATAAACCATAATGATAGTGTCCATATAAACATAAACCATAATGATAGTGTCCATATAAACCATAATGATAGTGTCCATATAAACCATAATGATAGTGTCCATATAAACCATAATGATAGTGTCCATATAAACATAAACCATAATGATAGTGTCCATATAAACCATAATGATAGTGTCCATATAAACCATAATGATAGTGTCCATATAAACCATAATGATAGTGTCCATATAAACCATAATGATAGTGTCCATATAAACATAAACCATAATGATAGTGTCCATATAAACCATAATGATAGTGTCCATATAAACATAATGATAGTGTCCATATAAACCATAATTATAGTGTCCATATAAACCATAATGATAGTGTCCATATAAACATAATGATAGTGTCCACATAAACCATAACGATAGTGTCCATATAAACCATAATGATAGTGTCCATATAAACCATAATGATAGTGTCCACATAAACCATAATGGTAGTGTCCACATAAACCATAATGATAGTGTCTGTATAAACCATAATGATAGTGTCCATATAAACATAAACCATAATGATAGTGTCCATATAAACCATAATGATAGTGTCCACATAAACAATAATGATAGTGTCCATATAAACCATAATGATAGTGTCCATATAAACCATAATGATAGTGTCCATATAAAATAAACCATAATGATAGTGTCCATATAAACCATAATGATAGTGTCCATATAAACCACAATGATAGTGTCCATATAAACCGTAATGATAGTGTCCATATAAACCATAATTATAGTGTCCATATAAACCATAATGATAGTGTCCATATAAACCATAATGATAGTGTCCATATAAACCATAATGATAGTGTCCATATAAACCATAATGATAGTGTCCATATAAACCATAATGATAGTGTCCATATAAACCATAATGATAGTGTCCATATAAACCATAATGATAGTGTCCATATAAACCATAATGATAGTGTCCATATAAACCATAGTGATAGTGTCCATATAAAATAAACCATGGTGATAGTGTCCATATAAACCATAATGATAGTGTCCATATTAACATAAACCATAATGATAGTGTACATAAAAAACATAATGATAGTGCCCATATAAACCATAATGATAGTGTCCATATTAGCATAAACCATAATGATATTGTCCATATAAACCATAATGATAGTGTCCATATTAACATAAACCATAATGATAGTGTCCATATAAACCATAATGATAGTGTCCATATAAACCATAATGGTAGTGTCCACATAAACCATAATGATAGTGTCCGTATAAACCATAATGATAGTGTCCATATAAACATAAACCATAATGATCGTGTCCATATAAACCATAATGATAGTGTCCACATAAACCATAATGATAGTGTCCATATAAACCATAATGATAGTGTCCATATAAACATAAACCATAATGATAGTGTCCATATAAACCATAATGATTGTGTCCATATAAACCATAATGATAGTGTCCATATAAACCGTAATGATAGTGTCCATATAAACCATAATTATAGTGTCCATATAAACCATAATGATAATGTCCATATAAACCATAATTATAGTGTCCATATAAACCATAATGATAGTGTCCATATAAACCATAATGACAGTGTCCATATAAACCATAATGATAGTGTCCATATAAACCATAATGATAGTGTCCATATAAACCATAATGATAGTGTCAGCATAAACCATAATGATAGTGTCCATATAAACCATAATGATAGTGTCCATATTAACATAAACCATAATGATAGTGTCCATATAAACCATAATGATAGTGTCCATATAAACATAAACCATAATGATCGTGTCCATATAAACCATAATGATAGTGTCCATATAAACCATAATGATAGTGTCCATATAAACCATAATGATAGTGTCCATATAAACATAAACCATAATGATAGTGTCCATATAAACCATAATGATAGTGTCCATATAAACCATAATGATAGTGTCCATATAAACCATAATGATAGTGTCCATATAAACCATAATGATAGTGTCCATATAAACATAAACCATAATGATAGTGTCCATATAAACCATAATGATAGTGTCCATATAAACATAATGATAGTGTCCATATAAACCATAATTATAGTGTCCATATAAACCATAATGATAGTGTCCATATAAACATAATGATAGTGTCCACATAAACCATAACGATAGTGTCCATATAAACCATAAAGATAGTGTCCATATAAACCATACTGATAGTGTCCATATAAACCATAATGATAGTGTCCATATAAACCATAATGATAGTGTCCATATAAACATAATGATAGTGTCCACATAAACCATAATGATAGTGTCCATATAAACCATAATGATAGTGTCCATATAAACCATAATGATAGTGTCCATATAAACCATAACGATAGTGTCCATATAAACCATAACGATAGTGTCCATATAAACCATAATGATAGTGTCCACATAAACCATAATGATAGTGTCCATATAAACATAAACCATAATGATAGTGTCCATATAAACATAAACCATAATGGTAGTGTCCATATAAACATAAACCATAATGGTAGTGTCCATATAAACCATAATGATAGTGTCCATATAAACATAAACCATAATGGTAGTGTCCATATAAACCATAATGATAGTGTCCATATAAACCATAATGATAGTGTCCACATAAACCATAATGATAGTGTCCATATAAACATAAACCATAATGATAGTGTCCATATAAACATAAACCATAATGATAGTGTCCATATAAACCATAATGATAGTGTCCATATAAACCATAATGATAGTGGCCATATAAACATAAACCATAATGATACTGTCCATATAAACCATAATGATAGTGTCCATATAAACCATAATGATAGTGTCCACATAAACCATAATGATAGTGTCCATATAAACCATAATGATAGTGTCCATATAAACCATAATGATAGTGTCCATATAAACATAAACCATAATGATAGTGTCCATATAAACATAATGATAGTGTCCATATAAACCATAATGATAGTGTCCATATAAACCATAATGATAGTGTCCATATAAAGCATAATGATAGTGTCCATATAAACCATAATTATAGTGTCCATATAAACCATAATGATAGTGTCCATATAAACCATAATTATAGTGTCCATATAAACCATAATGATAGTGTCCATATAAACCATAATGATAGTGTCCATATAAACCATACGAAGGCCATAACCTAGATAGTGTCCATATAAACCATAATGATAGTGTCCATATAAACCATAATGATAGTGTCCATATAAACCATAATGATAGTGTCCACATAAACCATAATGATAGTGTCCATATAAACATAAACCATAATGATAGTGTCCATATAAACATAAACCATAATGGTAGTGTCCATATGAACATAAACCATAATGGTAGTGTCCATATAAAACATAATGATAGTGTCCATATAAACATAAACCAGAATGGTAGTGTCCATATAAACCATAATGATAGTGTCCATATAAACCATAATGATAGTGTCCACATAAACCATAATGATAGTGTCCATATAAACATAAACCATAATGATAGTGTCCATATAAACATAAACCATAATGATAGTGTCCATATAAACCATAATGATAGTGGCCATATAAACCATAATGATAGTGTCCATATAAACATAAACCATAATGATAGTGTCCATATAAACCATAATGATAGTGGCCATATAAACATAAACCATAATGATAGTGTCCATATAAACCATAATGATAGTGTCCATATAAACCATACTGATAGTGTCCATATAAACCATAATGATAGTGTCCATATAAAACATAATGATAGTGTCCATATAAACCATAATGATAGTGTCCATATAAACCATAATGATAGTGTCCATATAAACCATAATGATAGTGTCCACATAAACCATAATGATAATGTCCATATAAACCATAATGATAGTGTCCATATAAACCATAATGATAGTGTCCATATAAACATAAACCATAATGATAGTGTCCATATAAACCATAATGATAGTGTCCATATAAACCAAAATGATAGTGTCCATATAAACCATAATGATAGTGTCCATATAAACCATAATGATAGTGTCCATATAAACATAAACCATAATGATAGTGTCCATATAAACCATAATGATAGTGTCCATATAAACATAATGATAGTGTCCATATAAACCATAATTATAGTGTCCATATAAACCATAATGATAGTGTCCATATAAACCATAATGATAGTGTCCATATAAACATAAACCATAATGATAGTGTCCATATAAACCATAATGATAGTGTCCATATAAACCATAATGATAGTGTCCATATAAACCATAATGATAGTGTCCATATAAACCATAATGATAGTGTCCATATAAACATAAACCATAATGATAGTGTCCATATAAACCATAATGATAGTGTCCATATAAACATAATGATAGTGTCCATATAAACCATAGTTATAGTGTCCATATAAACCATAATGATAGTGTCCATATAAACATAATGATAGTGTCCACATAAACCATAATGATAGTGTCCATATAAACCATAATGATAGTGTCCATATAAACCATAATGATAGTGTCCATATAAACCATAATGATAGTGTCCATATAAACCATAATGATAGTGTCCATATAAACATAATGATAGTGTCCACATAAACCATAATGATAGTGTCCATATAAACCATAATGATAGTGTCCATATAAACCATAATGATAGTGTCCATATAAACCATAACGATAGTGTCCATATAAACCATAACGATAGTGTCCATATAAACCATAATGATAGTGTCCACATAAACCATAATGATAGTGTCCATATAAACATAAACCATAATGATAGTGTCCATATAAACATAAACCATAATGGTAGTGTCCATATAAACATAAACCATAATGGTAGTGTCCATATAAACCATAATGATAGTGTCCATATAAACATAAACCATAATGGTAGTGTCCATATAAACCATAATGATAGTGTCCATATAAACCATAATGATAGTGTCCACATAAACCATAATGATAGTGTCCATATAAACATAAACCATAATGATAGTGTCCATATAAACATAAACCATAATGATAGTGTCCATATAAACCATAATGATAGTGGCCATATAAACCATAATGATAGTGTCCATATAAACATAAACCATAATGATAGTGTCCATATAAACCATAATGATAGTGGCCATATAAACATAAACCATAATGATAGTGTCCATATAAACCATAATGATAGTGTCCATATAAACCATAATGATAGTGTCCAAATAAACCATAATGATAGTGTCCATATAAACCATAATGATAGTGTCCATATAAACATAAACCATAATGATAGTGTCCATATAAACCATAATGATAGTGGCCATATAAACATAAACCATAATGATAGTGTCCATATAAACCATAATGATAGTGTCCATATAAACCATAATGATAGTGTCCACATAAACCATAATGATAGTGTCCATATAAACCATAATGATAGTGTCCATATAAACCATAATGATAGTGTCCATATAAACATAAACCATAATGATAGTGTCCATATAAACATAATGATAGTGTCCATATAAACCATAATGATAGTGTCCATATAAACCATAATGATAGTGTCCATATAAAGCATAATGATAGTGTCCATATAAACCATAATTATAGTGTCCATATAAACCATAATGATAGTGTCCATATAAACCATAATTATAGTGTCCATATAAACCATAATGATAGTGTCCATATAAACCATAATGATAGTGTCCATATAAACCATAATGATAGTGTCCATATAAACATAATGATAGTGTCCACATAAACCATAATGATAGTGTCCATATAAACCATAATGATAGTGTCCACATAAACCACAATGATAGTGTCCATATAAACCATAATGATAGTGTCCATATAAACATACACCATAATGATAGTGTCCATATAAACCATAACGATAGTGTCCATATAAACCATAATGATAGTGTCCATATAAACCATAATGATAGTGTCCATATAAACCATAATGATAGTGTCCATATAAACATAAACCATAATGATAGTGTCCATATAAACCATAATGATAGTGTCCATATTAACATAAACCATAATGATAGTGTCCATATAAACCATAATGATAGTGTCCATATAAACATAAACCATAATGATAGTGTCCATATAAACCATAATGATAGTGTCCATATAAACCATAATGATAGTGTCCATATAAACCATAATGATAGTGTCCATATAAACCATAATGATAGTGTCCATATAAACCATAATGATAGTGTCCATATAAAATAATGATAGTGTCCACATAAACCGTAATGATAGTGTCCATATAAACCATAATGATAGTGTCCATATGAACCATAATGATAGTGGCCATATAAACCATAATGATAGTGTCCATATAAACCATAACGATAGTGTCCATATAAACCATAATGATAGTGTCCACATAAACCATAATGATAGTGTCCATATAAACCATAATGATAGTGTCCATATAAACCATACTGATAGTGTCCATATAAACCATAATGATAGTGTCCATATAAAACATAATGATAGTGTGAATATAAACCATAATGATAGTGTCCATATAAACCATAATGATAGTGTCCACATAAACCATAATGATAATGTCCATATAAACCATAATGATAGTGTCCATATAAACCATAATGATAGTGTCCATATAAACATAAACCATAATGATAGTGTCCATATAAACCATAATGATAGTGTCCATATAAACCATAATGATAGTGTCCATATAAACCATAATGATAGTGTCCATATAAACCATAATGATAGTGTCCATATAAACATAAACCATAATGATAGTGTCCATATAAACCATAATGATAGTGTCCATATAAACATAATGATAGTGTCCATATAAACCATAATTATAGTGTCCATATAAACCATAATGATAGTGTCCATATAAACCATAATGATAGTGTCCATATAAACATAAACCATAATGATAGTGTCCATATAAACCATAATGATAGTGTCCATATAAACATAATGATAGTGTCCATATAAACCATAATTATAGTGTCCATATAAACCATAATGATAGTGTCCATATACACATAATGATAGTGTCCACATAAACCATAATGATAGTGTCCATATAAACCATAATGATAGTGTCCATATAAACCATAATGATAGTGTCCATATAAACCATAATGATAGTGTCCATATAAACCATAATGATAGTGTCCATATAAACATAATGATAGTGTCCACATAAACCATAATGATAGTGTCCATATAAACCATAATGATAGTGTCCATATAAACCATAATGATAGTGTCCATATAAACCATAACGATAGTGTCCATATAAACCATAACGATAGTGTCCATATAAACCATAATGATAGTGTCCACATAAACCATAATGATAGTGTCCATATAAACATAAACCATAATGATAGTGTCCATATAAACATAAACCATAATGGTAGTGTCCATATAAACATAAACCATAATGGTAGTGTCCATATAAACCATAATGATAGTGTCCATATAAACATAAACCATAATGGTAGTGTCCATATAAACCATAATGATAGTGTCCATATAAACCATAATGATAGTGTCCACATAAACCATAATGATAGTGTCCATATAAACATAAACCATAATGATAGTGTCCATATAAACCATAATGATAGTGGCCATATAAACCATAATGATAGTGTCCATATAAACATAAACCATAATGATAGTGTCCATATAAACCATAATGATAGTGGCCATATAAACATAAACCATAATGATAGTGTCCATATAAACCATAATGACAGTGGCCATATAAACCATAATGATAGTGTCCAAATAAACCATAATGATAGTGTCCATATAAACCATAATGATAGTGTCCATATAAACATAAACCATAATGATAGTGTCCATATAAACCATAATGATAGTGGCCATATAAACATAAACCATAATGATAGTGTCCATATAAACCATAATGATAGTGTCCATATAAACCATAATGATAGTGTCCACATAAACCATAATGATAGTGTCCATATAAACCATAATGATAGTGTCCATATAAACCATAATGATAGTGTCCATATAAACATAAACCATAATGATAGTGTCCATATAAACATAATGATAGTGTCCATATAAACCATAATGATAGTGTCCATATAAACCATAATGATAGTGTCCATATAAAGCATAATGACAGTGTCCATATAAACCATAATTATAGTGTCCATATAAACCATAATGATAGTGTCCATATAAACCATAATTATAGTGTCCATATAAACCATAATGATAGTGTCCATATAAACCATAATGATAGTGTCCATATAAACATACACCATAATGATAGTGTCCATATAAACCATAACGATAGTGTCCATATAAACCATAATGATAGTGTCCATATAAACCATAATGATAGTGTCCATATAAACCATAATGATAGTGTCCATATAAACATAAACCATAATGATAGTGTCCATATAAACCATAATGATAGTGTCCATATTAACATAAACCATAATGATAGTGTCCATATAAACCATAATGATAGTGTCCATATAAACATAAACCATAATGATAGTGTCCATATAAACCATAATGATAGTGTCCATATAAACCATAATGATAGTGTCCATATAAAACATAATGATAGTGTCCATATAAACCATAATGATAGTGTCCATATAAACCATAATGATAGTGTCCATATAAACATAATGATAGTGTCCACATAAACCGTAATGATAGTGTCCATATAAACCATAATGATAGTGTCCATATAAACCATAATGATAGTGTCCATATAAACCATAATGATAGTGTCCATATAAACCATAACGATAGTGTCCACATAAACCATAATGATAGTGTCCATATAAACATAAACCATAATGATAGTGTCCATATAAACATAAACCATAATGGTAGTGTCCATATGAACATAAACCATAATGGTAGTGTCCATATAAAACATAATGATAGTGTCCATATAAACATAAACCAGAATGGTAGTGTCCATATAAACCATAATGATAGTGTCCATATAAACCATAATGATAGTGTCCACATAAACCATAATGATAGTGTCCATATAAACATAAACCATAATGATAGTGTCCATATAAACATAAACCATAATGATAGTGTCCATATAAACCATAATGATAGTGGCCATGTAAACCATAATGATAGTGTCCATATAAACATAAACCATAATGATAGTGTCCATATAAACCATAATGATAGTGGCCATATAAACATAAACCATAATGATAGTGTCCATATAAACCATAATGATAGTGTCCATATAAACCATACTGATAGTGTCCATATAAACCATAATGATAGTGTCCATATAAAACATAATGATAGTGTCCATATAAACCATAATGATAGTGTCCATATAAACCATAATGATAGTGTCCACATAAACCATAATGATAGTGTCCATATAAACCATAATGATAGTGTCCATATAAACCATAATGATAGTGTCCATATAAACATAAACCATAATGATAGTGTCCATATAAACAATAATGATAGTGTCCATATAAACCATAATGATAGTGTCCATATAAACCATAATGATAGTGTCCATATAAACATAAACCATAATGATAGTGTCCATATAAACCATAATGATAGTGTCCATATAAACCATAATTATAGTGTCCATATAAACCATAATGATAGTGTCCATATAAACCATAATTATAGTGTCCATATAAACCATAATGATAGTGTCCATATAAACCATAATGATAGTGTCCATATAAACCATACTGATAGTGTCCATATAAACCATAATGATAGTGTCCATATAAACCATAATGATAGTGTCCATATAAACATAATGATAGTGTCCACATAAACCATAATGATAGTGTCCATATAAACCATAATGATAGTGTCCACATAAACCATAATGATAGTGTCCATATAAACATAAACCATAATGATAGTGTCCATATAAACCATAATGATAGTGTTCATATAAACATAAACCATAATGATAGTGTCCATATAAACCATAACGATAGTGTCCATATAAACCATAATGATAGTGTCCATATAAACCATAATGATAGTGGCCATATAAACCATAATGATAGTGTCCACATAAACCATAATGATAGTGTCCACATAAACCATAATGATAGTGTCCATATAAACATAAACCATAATGATAGTGTCCATATAAACATAAACCATAATGATAGTGTCCATATAAACCATAATGATAGTGGCCATATAAACATAAACCATAATGATAGTGTCCATATAAACCATAATGATAGTGTCCATATAAACCATAATGATAGTGTCCACATAAACCATAATGATAGTGTCCATATAAACCATAATGATAGTGTCCATATAAACCATAATGATAGTGTCCATATAAACATAAACCATAATGATAGTGTCCATATAAACATAATGATAGTGTCCATATAAACCATAATGATAGTGTCCATATAAACCATAATGATAGTGTCCATATAAAGCATAATGATAGTGTCCATATAAACCATAATTATAGTGTCCATATAAACCATAATGATAGTGTCCATATAAACCATAATTATAGTGTCCATATAAACCATAATGATAGTGTCCATATAAACCATAATGATAGTGTCCATATAAACATACACCATAATGATAGTGTCCATATAAACCATAACGATAGTGTCCATATAAACCATAATGATAGTGTCCATATAAACCATAATGATAGTGTCCATATAAACCATAATGATAGTGTCCATATAAACATAAACCATAATGATAGTGTCCATATAAACCATAATGATAGTGTCCATATTAACATAAACCATAATGATAGTGTCCATATAAACCATAATGATAGTGTCCATATAAACATAAACCATAATGATAGTGTCCATATAAACCATAATGATAGTGTCCATATAAACCATAATGATAGTGTCCATATAAACCATAATGATAGTGTCCATATAAACCATAATGATAGTGTCCATATAAACCATAATGATAGTGTCCATATAAACATAATGATAGTGTCCACATAAACCGTAATGATAGTGTCCATATAAACCATAATGATAGTGTCCATATAAACCATAATGATAGTGTCCATATAAACCATAATGATAGTGTCCATATAAACCATAACGATAGTGTCCATATAAACCATAATGATAGTGTCCACATAAACCATAATGATAGTGTCCATATAAACATAAACCATAATGATAGTGTCCATATAAACATAAACCATAATGGTAGTGTCCATATGAACATAAACCATAATGGTAGTGTCCATATAAAACATAATGATAGTGTCCATATAAACATAAACCAGAATGGTAGTGTCCATATAAACCATAATGATAGTGTCCATATAAACCATAATGATAGTGTCCACATAAACCATAATGATAGTGTCCATATAAACATAAACCATAATGATAGTGTCCATATAAACATAAACCATAATGATAGTGTCCATATAAACCATAATGATAGTGGCCATGTAAACCATAATGATAGTGTCCATATAAACATAAACCATAATGATAGTGTCCATATAAACCATAATGATAGTGGCCATATAAACATAAACCATAATGATAGTGTCCATATAAACCATAATGATAGTGTCCATATAAACCATACTGATAGTGTCCATATAAACCATAACGATAGTGTCCATATAAAACATAATGATAGTGTCCATATAAACCATAATGATAGTGTCCATATAAACCATAATGATAGTGTCCACATAAACCATAATGATAGTGTCCATATAAACCATAATGATAGTGTCCATATAAACCATAATGATAGTGTCCATATAAACATAAACCATAATGATAGTGTCCATATAAACAATAATGATAGTGTCCATATAAACCATAATGATAGTGTCCATATAAACCATAATGATAGTGTCCATATAAACATAAACCATAATGATAGTGTCCATATAAACCATAATGATAGTGTCCATATAAACCATAATTATAGTGTCCATATAAACCATAATGATAGTGTCCATATAAACCATAATTATAGTGTCCATATAAACCATAATGATAGTGTCCATATAAACCATAATGATAGTGTCCATATAAACCATACTGATAGTGTCCATATAAACCATAATGATAGTGTCCATATAAACCATAATGATAGTGTCCATATAAACATAATGATAGTGTCCACATAAACCATAATGATAGTGTCCATATAAACCATAATGATAGTGTCCACATAAACCATAATGATAGTGTCCATATAAACATAAACCATAATGATAGTGTCCATATAAACCATAATGATAGTGTTCATATAAACATAAACCATAATGATAGTGTCCATATAAACCATAACGATAGTGTCCATATAAACCATAATGATAGTGTCCATATAAACCATAATGATAGTGTCCATATAAACCATAATGATAGTGTCCACATAAACCATAATGATAGTGTCCACATAAACCATAATGATAGTGTCCATATAAACATAAACCATAATGATAGTGTCCATATAAACATAAACCATAATGGTAGTGTCCATATAAACATAAACCATAATGGTAGTGTCCATGTAAACCATAATGATAGTGTCCATATAAACATAAACCATAATGATAGTGTCCATATAATCCATAATGATAGTGGCCATATAAACATAAACCATAATGATAGTGTCCATATAAACCATAATGATAGTGTCCATATAAACCATAATGATAGTGTCCATATAAACCATAATGATAGTGTCCATATAAACCATAATGATAGTGTCCATATAAACCATAATGATAGTGTCCATATAACCCATAATGATAGTGTCCATATAAACATAAACCATAATGATAGTGTCCATATAAACCATAATGATAGTGTCCATATAAACCATAATGATAGTGTCCATATAAACCATAATGATAGTGTCCATATAAACCATAACGATAGTGTCCACATAAACCATAATGATAGTGTCCATATAAACCATAATGATAGTGTCCATATAAACCATAATGATAGTGTCCATATAAACCATAATGACAGTGTCCATATAAACCATGATGATAGTGTCCATATAAACATAAACCATAATGATAGTGTCCATATAAACCATAATTATAGTGTCCATATAAACCATAATGATAGTGTCCATATAAACCATAATTATAGTGTCCATATAAACCATAATGATAGTGTCCATATAAACCATAATGATAGTGTCCATATAAACCATAATGATAGTGTCCATATAAACATAAACCATAATGATAGTGTCCATATAAACCATGATGATAGTGTCCATATAAACATAAACCATAATGATAGTGTCCATATAAACCATAATGATAGTGTCCATATAAACCATAATGATAGTGTCCATATAAACCATGATGATAGTGTCCATATAAACATAAACCATAATGATAGTGTCCATATAAACCATACTGATAGTGTCCATATAAACCATAATGATAGTGTCCATATAAACCATAATGATAGTGTCCATATAAACATAAACCATGATGATAGTGTCCATATAAACCATAATGATAGTGTCCATATAAACATAAACCATAATGATAGTGTCCATATAAACATAAACCATGATGATAGTGTCCATATAACTCATCACACAACAATTCATACAACAGTTTCTATACGTTTCTCTAACTTTTTATAAATCAACCAAAATGTGACGCCGTAGCTCATGGTGTTTGACGACAAACGGAACGATACACTAGAGTTTTCTGGTAGAAGTGTTTTCTTTGACATGTGAACTTTCTTGTGCCATAATAACAAACTCTTATGTAATCTGTAAATATTATTAATAATAAAAAAAATCAGAAAGCTGTTTTAGCCAAAGAAAAAATATAAAATCTTGCCCGGCCACAGTTTAGTTAAATATATTATCTCTAGATTTTGAAAATGTTACCATGTGTACAAAGCGGAAAACAGTCACAGAGCAACGTACGAAGAAGAGAGGCCTGCAGCACTCCTTAGCATTGTAGTTGTTCCTCTCCGATAAGTTTACATCAATGTAACACCGTGGAAGACCACTGTCATAATGGAATAGATAGCTCAGAAATAAAAAATATATGATTGTATTATTTGGAATGCACTTGAATTATTATAGGCTGAGTCAACTTTTTACAGAATGACATTACAGAATTTGCAATTCCAAATATTTATATAAATATTTGGTATATTTTCACATATGAATGTTTCTCACACGTAGAACTGGAAATTCGATTTTCACATCTGAAAAACTGTGAGAGTACGATTTTCACACGAGGAGATTTCTTACATGTAAAACTGCATATGTGATTTTCACTTTAACGTTTTTCAAATGTGAACTTGCAATTCCACATGTGAAAGGGACATTTTCACATGTAAACCTGCAAATTTCACGTTTTATTGTAAGGTTGTGTGTGTGTCTGCGTGTGAGTGTGTGTGTGTGTGTGTTATTGTGTGTCTGCGTGTGAGTGTGTGTGTCAGGAATCTCCATGTCACTCTCACTGATCTGTCTCACACACCCTGAGCATGAGACAACACGCTCACTATCAGCCCACTCTCTCACACAGTTGAGACGCGGATTCAAGTTCATTTTCAGGTTAGGATTTGGCCTTGAAGTGAAGCGTGTGTGTGTGTGTTATTGTGTGTGTGTGTGTGTGTGTATGTGTGTGTGTGTTATTGTGTGTGTGTTTGTATGTGTGTGCGTAAGCTATGTTTGTTTTTGAGGAGAAATAATCTGTGTGTGTGTGTGTTATTTTGTGTTTTTGTGTGTGTGTGTGTGTGTGATTGTGTGTGTGTGTATGTGTGTGTGTGTGTTATTGTGTGTGTGTGTGTTATTGTGTGTGTGTATGTGTGTGTGTATGTGTGTGAACACTGATTGACAATAGTGGCCTGCTGGACTGGAGGTCATTTTGCAGGGCTCTGGCAGTGCACCTCCTTGCACAAAGGCGGAGGTAGCGGTCCTGCTGCTGGGTTGTTGCTCTCCTACGGCCTCCTCCACGTCTCCTGATGTACTGGCCTGTCTCCTGGTAACGCCTCCATGCTCTGGACACTACGCTGACAGACACAGCAAACCTTTTTGCCACAGCTCGCATTGATGTGCCATCCTGGATGAACTGCACTACCTGAGCCACTTGTGTGGGTTGTAGACTCCGTTTCATGCTACCACTAGAGTGAAAGCACCGCCAGCATTCAAAAGTGACCAAAACATCAGCCAGGAAGCATAGGAACTGAGAAGTGGTCTGTGGCCCCCACCTGCAGTACCATTCCTTTATTGGGGGTGTCTTGCTAATTGCCTATAATTTCCACCTTTTGTCTATTCCAATTGCACAACAGCATGTGAAATTTATTGTCAATCAGTGTTGCTTCCTAAGTGGACAGTTTGATTTCACAGAAGTGTGATTGACTTGGAGTTACATTGTGTTGTTTAAGTGTTCCCTTTATTTTTTTGAACAGTGTACTTGTGGAGAGTCCCTGTAATCCTAGATGCAGATCATTCAGGCGAGAAAAAACATCACCCAGACAGGCCAGTCGTGTGAGAAACTCGTCATCACTCGTCAGCAAGCGGTCAGACAAGTGAAAATTATGGTCATTAAAGAAAACTTTAAGCTCGTCTCTCAATTAAAAAAGTGTCAACAGCTTTCTCCTTGATAACCAGCGCACTTCTGTATGTTGTAAAAGTGTTACATGGTCGCTGCCCATATCATTGCATAATGCAGAAAATACACAAGAGTTCAGGGGCCTTGCATTTACAAAGTTAACCATTTTCACAGTAGTGTCCAAAACAAAACGTCTTTCAAGCTGTCCGGCATTCCCTTGGCAGCAAGAGCCTCTCGGTGGATGCTGCAGTGTACCCAAGTGGCGTCGGGAGCAACTGCTTGCACGCGCGTTACAACTCCACTATGTCTCCCTGTCATGGCTTTTGCTCCATCAATACAGACACCAACACATCTTGACCACCAAAGTCCATTTCATGTCACAAAGCTAGTACTAGTACTTTAAAAATATCCTCTCCTGTTGTCCTGGTTTCCAGTGGTTTGCAGAAGAGGATGTCTTCCTTAATTGACCCCCCCATAAACGTAACGGACATATACCAGGAGCTGTGCCAGGCCCGCCACGTCTGTTGACTCATCCAGCTGTAACGCATAGAATTCACTTGCTTGTATGCGAAGCAGTAATTGTTTCAAAACATATCCTTCCATGTCACTGATTCGTCTTGAAACAGTGTTGTTTGATGAGGTTATTGTCTGTATAGTTTTTTGTGTAGAGTGTAGAGAATCTAGTGTATAGTGTAGAGAATCTAGTGTATAGTGTAGAGAATCTAGTGTATAGTGTAGAGAATCTAGTGTATAGTGTAGAGAATCTAGTGTATAGTGTAGGGAATCTAGTCTATAGTGTAGGGAATCTAGTCTATAGTGTAGGGAATCTAGTCTATAGTGTAGAGAATCTAGTGTATAGTGTAGGGAATCTAGTGTAGAGTGTAGAGAATCTAGTGTATAGTGTAGAGAATCTAGTGTATAGTGTAGAGAATCTAGTGTATAGTGTAGGGAATCTAGTCTATAGTGTAGAGAATCTAGTCTATAGTGTAGGGAATCTAGTGTATAGTGTAGGGAATCTAGTCTATAGTGTAGAGAATCTAGTCTATAGTGTAGAGAATCTAGTGTATAGTGTAGGGAATCTAGTCTATAGTGTAGAGAATCTAGTGTAGAGTGTAGAGAATCTAGTCTATAGTGTAGAGAATCTAGTGTATAGTGTAGGGAATCTAGTCTATAGTGTAGAGAATCTAGTGTAGAGTGTAGAGAATATAGTGTATAGTGTAGAGAATCTAGTCTATAGTGTAGGGAATCTAGTCTATAGTGTAGAGAATCTAGTGTAGAGTGTAGAGAATCTAGTGTATAGTGTAGAGAATCTAGTGTAGAGTGTAGAGAATCTAGTGTAGAGTGTAGAGAATCTAGTGTATAGTGTAGAGAATCTAGTGTATAGTGTAGGGAATCTAGTCTATAGTGTAGAGAATCTAGTCTATAGTGTAGGGAATCTAGTGTATAGTGTAGGGAATCTAGTCTATAGTGTAGAGAATCTAGTCTATAGTGTAGAGAATCTAGTGTATAGTGTAGGGAATCTAGTCTATAGTGTAGAGAATCTAGTGTAGAGTGTAGAGAATCTAGTGTATAGTGTAGAGAATCTAGTCTATAGTGTAGGGAATCTAGTCTATAGTGTAGAGAATCTAGTCTATAGTGTAGAGAATCTAGTCTATAGTGTAGAGAATCTAGTGTAGAGTGTAGAGAATCTAGTGTAGAGTGTAGAGAATCTAGTGTATAGTGTAGAGAATCTAGTCTATAGTGTAGGGAATCTAGTCTATAGTGTAGAGAATCTAGTCTATAGTGTAGAGAATCTAGTCTATAGTGTAGGGAATCTAGTGTATAGTGTAGGGAATCTAGTGTATAGTGTAGGGAATCTAGTGTATAGTGTAGGGAATCTAGTGTATAGTGTAGGGAATCTAGTGTATAGTGTAGAGAATCTAGTGTAGGGAATCTAGTGTAGAGAATCTAGTGTATAGTGTAGAGAATCTAGTCTATAGTGTAGGGAATCTAGTGTATAGTGTAGAGAATCTAGTGTATAGTGTAGAGAATCTAGTCTATAGTGTAGAGAATCTAGTCTATAGTGTAGAGAATCTAGTGTATAGTGTAGGGAATCTAGTCTATAGTGTAGGGAATCTAGTCTATAGTGTAGGGAATCTAGTGTATAGTGTAGGGAATCTAGTCTATAGTGTAGGGAATCTAGTCTATAGTGTAGAGAATCTAGTCTATAGTGTAGAGAATCTAGTGTATAATGTAGGGAATCTAGTCTATAGTGTAGAGAATCTAGTGTAGAGTGTAGAGAATCTAGTCTATAGTGTAGAGAATCTAGTGTATAGTGTAGGGAATCTAGTCTATAGTGTAGAGAATCTAGTGTAGAGTGTAGAGAATCTAGTGTATAGTGTAGAGAATCTAGTCTATAGTGTAGGGAATCTAGTCTATAGTGTAGAGAATCTAGTGTAGAGTGTAGAGAATCTAGTGTATAGTGTAGAGAATCTAGTGTAGAGTGTAGAGAATCTAGTGTAGAGTGTAGAGAATCTAGTGTATAGTGTAGAGAATCTAGTGTATAGTGTAGGGAATCTAGTCTATAGTGTAGAGAATCTAGTCTATAGTGTAGGGAATCTAGTGTATAGTGTAGGGAATCTAGTCTATAGTGTAGAGAATCTAGTCTATAGTGTAGAGAATCTAGTGTATAGTGTAGGGAATCTAGTCTATAGTGTAGAGAATCTAGTGTAGAGTGTAGAGAATCTAGTGTATAGTGTAGAGAATCTAGTCTATAGTGTAGGGAATCTAGTCTATAGTGTAGAGAATCTAGTCTATAGTGTAGAGAATCTAGTCTATAGTGTAGAGAATCTAGTGTAGAGTGTAGAGAATCTAGTGTAGAGTGTAGAGAATCTAGTGTATAGTGTAGAGAATCTAGTCTATAGTGTAGGGAATCTAGTCTATAGTGTAGAGAATCTAGTCTATAGTGTAGAGAATCTAGTCTATAGTGTAGGGAATCTAGTGTATAGTGTAGGGAATCTAGTGTATAGTGTAGGGAATCTAGTGTATAGTGTAGAGAATCTAGTGTATAGTGTAGAGAATCTAGTCTATAGTGTAGAGAATCTAGTCTATAGTGTAGGGAATCTAGTGTATAGTGTAGGGAATCTAGTGTATAGTGTAGGGAATCTAGTGTATAGTGTAGAGAATCTAGTGTATAGTGTAGAGAATCTAGTCTATAGTGTAGGGAATCTAGTGTATAGTGTAGGGAATCTAGTGTATAGTGTAGAGAATCTAGTGTAGGGAATCTAGTGTAGAGAATCTAGTGTATAGTGTAGAGAATCTAGTCTATAGTGTAGGGAATCTAGTGTATAGTGTAGAGAATCTAGTGTATAGTGTAGAGAATCTAGTCTATAGTGTAGAGAATCTAGTCTATAGTGTAGAGAATCTAGTGTATAGTGTAGGGAATCTAGTCTATAGTGTAGGGAATCTAGTCTATAGTGTAGGGAATCTAGTGTATAGTGTAGGGAATCTAGTCTATAGTGTAGGGAATCTAGTGTATAGTGTAGAGAATCTAGTCTATAGTGTAGGGAATCTAGTGTATAGTGTAGAGAATCTAGTGTATAGTGTAGAGAATCTAGTCTATAGTGTAGAGAATCTAGTCTATAGTGTAGAGAATCTAGTGTATAGTGTAGGGAATCTAGTCTATAGTGTAGGGAATCTAGTGTATAGTGTAGGGAATCTAGTGTATAGTGTAGAGAATCTAGTGTATAGTGTAGAGAATCTAGTCTATAGTGTAGAGAATCTAGTCTATAGTGTAGGGAATCTAGTGTATAGTGTAGGGAATCTAGTGTATAGTGTAGGGAATCTAGTGTATAGTGTAGAGAATCTAGTGTATAGTGTAGAGAATCTAGTCTATAGTGTAGGGAATCTAGTGTATAGTGTAGGGAATCTAGTGTATAGTGTAGAGAATCTAGTGTAGGGAATCTAGTGTAGAGAATCTAGTGTATAGTGTAGAGAATCTAGTCTATAGTGTAGGGAATCTAGTGTATAGTGTAGAGAATCTAGTGTATAGTGTAGAGAATCTAGTCTATAGTGTAGAGAATCTAGTCTATAGTGTAGAGAATCTAGTGTATAGTGTAGGGAATCTAGTCTATAGTGTAGGGAATCTAGTCTATAGTGTAGGGAATCTAGTGTATAGTGTAGGGAATCTAGTCTATAGTGTAGGGAATCTAGTGTATAGTGTAGAGAATCTAGTCTATAGTGTAGGGAATCTAGTGTATAGTGTAGAGAATCTAGTGTATAGTGTAGAGAATCTAGTCTATAGTGTAGAGAATCTAGTCTATAGTGTAGAGAATCTAGTGTATAGTGTAGGGAATCTAGTCTATAGTGTAGGGAATCTAGTCTATAGTGTAGGGAATCTAGTGTATAGTGTAGGGAATCTAGTCTATAGTGTAGGGAATCTAGTGTATAGTGTAGAGAATCTAGTCTATAGTGTAGGGAATCTAGTCTATAGTGTAGGGAATCTAGTGTATAGTGTAGGGAATCTAGTCTATAGTGTAGGGAATCTAGTGTATAGTGTAGAGAATCTAGTGTATAGTGTATAGAATCTAGTCTATAGTGTAGAGAATCTAGTCTATAGTGTAGAGAATCTAGTGTATAGTGTAGGGAATCTAGTGTATAGTGTAGAGAATCTAGTGTATAGTGTAGAGAATCTAGTCTATAGTGTAGAGAATCTAGTCTATAGTGTAGAGAATCTAGTGTAGGGAATCTAGTCTATAGTGTAGAGAATCTAGTGTAGGGAATCTAGTGTATAGTGTAGAGAATCTAGTCTATAGTGTAGAGAATCTAGTCTATAGTGTAGAGAATCTAGTCTATAGTGTAGAGAATCTTGTGTATAGTGTAGAGAATCTAGTCTATAGTGTAGAGAATCTAGTCTATAGTGTAGAGAATCTAGTCTATAGTGTAGAGAATCTAGTGTATAGTGTAGGGAATCTAGTGTATAGTGTAGAGAATCTAGTGTATAGTGTAGAGAATCTAGTCTATAGTGTAGAGAATCTAGTCTATAGTGTAGAGAATCTAGTGTAGGGAATCTAGTCTATAGTGTAGAGAATCTAGTCTATAGTGTAGAGAATCTAGTCTATAGTGTAGAGAATCTAGTGTAGGGAATCTAGTCTATAGTGTAGAGAATCTAGTGTAGGGAATCTAGTCTATAGTGTAGAGAATCTAGTCTATAGTGTAGAGAATCTAGTGTAGGGAATCTAGTCTATAGTGTAGAGAATCTAGTCTATAGTGTAGAGAATCTAGTCTATAGTGTAGAGAATCTAGTGTAGAGAATCTAGTCTATAGTGTAGAGAATCTAGTGTAGAGAATCTAGTCTATAGTGTAGAGAATCTAGTGTAGAGAATCTAGTCTATAGTGTAGAGAATCTAGTGTAGAGAATCTAATCTTATGGAAAAATATTTTCCATAACCAATAATGTGCTATTATCAGCTGTTTGAAGCTGGTGTACAAAATCAAAATTAAAAGATGCAAAAATGAAATTCAAGAACAGGAGGCATAGAAATTCAGCACATAGACCAGATCAACCACTTCTTAGACTGGCTTTCAATGCAACATTTCTGAAGTCGAGAACAACATTTTTAGTATTGCAAACAAAAATAAGAATATTGAAAGCGAAACATAAACATAAACCCAAAAGTAATGAAAGAACATATACCCAAATGTATTGATAATAAAAATATTGTAAGGAAATTATAAATGCGAGAGCAAATTAATTGTAAATGGTTTTCAGTGAAATATATTTTTTAAAGCAATTGTACAAAATGCCTCTCTCTTTCTTGCAATTGCCCCGATCTTTGTTTTTGGTACAATGGCCTTTGCTTTCGCTACCTTTTTTCCAGTTGTATGTTTTGGCACATTTGTTCCAGCAATATACCTGCAGCTGGTTTACCTGGGAAGCTAAGCAGGGTGGAAACTAAGCAGGGTCCCTGGTTGGCCCAGATGTTCCTGGAAGTGGTGAAATGTACGTCCGAAAACCACTTGTGTCTGAAAATGTCACATTTGATTTGTTCATGTTTTATTGTTGTAAGCGGTTTGTGTGTGTCCTCCGGTACATTGTGGTTGGTATTCTAACATTATCGTGTTTCCTCTGTGTTTGTCTGAGGTAGGAGCGTCATGTTGAGGCAAGCCACACAACCTGTAAACCGAGATGGGAGGTAGCACAAAGTGAGAGTTCAAATCAAATCAGAATCGGTATCCGAATACAACGGGTGTAGACTTAACTGTGAAAATTCTTGCTTACGAGCAGAGTTATAAATTATAATAAAAAGAAAAATAGGAACACAAGAGGAATAAAACAAGCCTCACATACAGTGCCTCCTGAAAGTTTTCAGACCCCTTTACTTTTTCCACATTTTGTTACATTACAGCCTTATTCTAAAAATTGCTTAAATAACAAAAATCCTCAGCAATCTACACACAATTCCCCATAATGACAAAGAAAAAATAAGTTTTTAGAATTTTGGCAAATGTATTAAAAATGAAAAATACCTTATTTACATAAGTAATCAGACACTTTGCTATGAGACTTGAAATTGAGCTCAGGTGCATCCTGTTTCCATTGATCATCCTTGAGATGTTTCTACAACTTGATTGGAGTCCACCTGTGGTAAATTCAATTGATTGGACATGATTTGGAAAGGCACACACACAGTTGACAGTGCATGTCAGAGCAAAAACCAAGCCATGAGGTCAAAGGAATTGTCCGTAGTGATCTGGCACAGATCTGGGGATGGGTACCAAAACACTTCTGCAGCATTGAAGGTCCCTAAGAACACAGTGGCCTCCATCATTCTTAAATGGAAGAAGTTTGGAACCACCAAGACTCTTCCTTGAGCTGGCCGCCTGGCCTAACTGGACAGGGAGGTGTTCAAGAACCCAATGGTCACTCTGAGAGAGCTCTAGAGTTTCTATGTAGAGATGGGAGAACTTTCCAGAAGGACAACCATCTCTGCAGCACTCCACCAATCAGGTCTTTATGGTAGTGGCCAGACAGAAGAGAATGGGAAACTCCCCAAATACAGGTGTGCCAAGCTTGTAGCGTCATATTCAAGAAGCTAAACATTTCTAAAAACCAGTTTTCACTTTGTCATGTGTATGTGTAGATTGAGGAACATGCTTTATTTAATCAATTTTAGAATAAGGCCCTAATGTAACAACATTTGGAAATGTCAAGGGACCATCTAATGCACATTCAGATGTCATAAATCAACACTGCAGAGCTCTCCCTGTCCTCTGCCGTGCCTTGATTGTATTACTGCTGATGATGTCTGGAAATGTGCATGTACACCCTGGCCCATCTACTGTTGCTAGCCCCAATTCTGACTTGTGCTCTGATATCTGCTTCACTGATTTCTGCTCTCGTAAACGGCTGGGTTTTCTGCACGTTAACACTTGAAGCTTCTTACCTAAAATGGATCAATTGAAAGTGTGGGTACACAGCTCCATTCCAGATGTGTTGGTCATTACTGAGATGTAGTTAAGGAAGAGTGTTTTGAATACTGATGTTAACCTTTCTTGTTTCCTTTTTCGGTAAGACAGATCTTCCAAAGGTGGTGGAGTGGCAATCTTTACCAAGGATCACCTTCGGTGCTCGGTTGTCTCCACCAAGTCTGTCCCCAAACAATTTGATTTGCTGGTTTTAAGCATTAAACTTTCAAATAGCTGTTTGTTGACTGTTGCTGTGTGTTATCGTCCTCCATCAGCACCGGCCTGTACCCTGTATCCTACCTGCCCTAAGTTCTCTCCTGGCCCCTTACACCAAGTCTAAATTTGTCCTGCTAGGTGACCTAAACTGGGACATGCTTAAACTTCCTGACCAAGTCCTAAAGCAATAATGGGACTCCCTAAATCTTTCTCAGATTATTACCAATCCCATAAGGTATGACTCCAAACACCCAGAAAAGGCTACTCTTCATGATGTTATCCTCACAAATAATCCTGATAGGTATCAGTCTGGTGTTTTCTGTAATGATCTTAGTGATCACTGTTTTACAGCCTGTGTTCGTAATGGCTGCTCAGTGAAATGACCTGTTCTGATTTGTCATAGACACTTGCTCAAATCTTTAATGAGCTAGTCTTCCTTCATGATAGCATACCACCCTGCATACCACTACTGGCTTGCTTCTGAAGCTAAGCAGGGTTGGTCCTGGTCAGGCCCTGGATGGGAGACCAGATGCTGCTGGAAGTGGTGTTGGAGGGCCAGTAGGAGGCACTCTTTCCTCTGGTCTAAAAAAAATCCCAATGCCCCAGGGCAGTGATTGGGGACACTGCCCTGTGTAGGGTGCCGTCTTTCGGATGGGACGTTAAACGGGTGTCCTGACTCTCTGAGGTCATTAAAGATCCCATGGCACTTATCGTAAGAGTAGGGGTGTTAACCCTGGTGTCCTGGCTAAATTCCCAATCTGGCCCTCAAACCATCATGGTCACCTAATAATCCCAGGTTTACAATTGGCTCATTCATCCCCCTCCTCTCCCCTGTAACTATTCCCCAGGTCGTTGCTGCAAATGACAACGTGTTCTCAGTCAACTTACCTGGTAAAATAACGGTAAAATAAAATAAATAAATAAAATGACCTGGCCTCTATAAAATGGTATAGAATCAGCTAGAAGACATTTGGACCTTCTTTTTGTATATTTTCAATTGTATTGTTAACAAACACGCCCCCATGAAGAAAATTAGAATTAAAAACAGGTTCAACCTGTTACTCCACCTAAAGAATTCCAAAGGCATTTCAAAGTGTCGGCACACGCATCCTCAGGCTGACTGGCTCACGTTCAGGCAAATGAGAAATAAGTGGACTCAGGGAATCCGGAAGGCCAAAGTTAGTTTCTATAAGGAGCAGTTCTCTCTCTGTGGGTCAAACCCCAAGAAGTTCTGGAAAACGGTTAAAGACCTAGAGAATAAACCCTCCTCCTCCTCACAGCTGCCCAAGTCCCTTAATGTTGATGATGTGGTTGTTACTGACAAGAAGCACATGGCTCAGCTCTTTAATCACCACTTCATTAAGTCAGGACTCCTATTTGAATCAGACATGCCTCCTTGCCCGTCCAACATTTCCTCATCTTTTGAGGCTTTGTCGGATGTCATACCGGGCTTTGTTGTACGCGTTCATGTCCTTGCCCATTTCTTGAAGCGGTAGCTCTAGCATTCAGCCCAGCACGGATATTGCCAGTAATCCATGGTTTTTGGTTTGGATACTTTCTTATTGTCCCTGTGGTGATGACGTCATCTATGCACTAATTGATGAATTTGTGACTGAAGCGTTAAACTCCTCAATGCCATCGAATGAATCCCGGAATATATCCAAGTCTCCACTAGCAAAACAGTCTTGTAGCCTCGTGCTACAAGGAAGCAGGAGAACAGAGTCATGGTCAGATGTGCCGAAGGGAGGACGAGGGACGGCCTTGTTTCTGTGAGTAGAATTAAAGCAGTGGAGCAAAAGACGTGAAAGTAGGTTTTAATTCTCCTTGTGTTAATGCTGCCTCTGGGTGAGAGGTTTCTTGTTGGTTTATGGCCCCATACAGTTTGGCAACTGCCAGAGTGGTGTTGGCTTGAGGAGGGATGAAGACAGCCGTGATGATTATGGATGAGAACTCTCTCTCTTAGATAAAAGGGTCTTACCATGAGGTATTCTATATCAGGTAGAAAAAAGCTGGAGATTTCCTTCAATCTGGAAGCAGCGCACCAGTTGTTGTTTACGAAGAGACACACCCCTCCTCCTTTGGACTTGCCCGAGGCCTCCAATGTCCAGTTGATGTCCTGATTCCTACGTACATAGAGTCATTCGTCTCCGCAAGGCATATACTATTGCAGCTTTTCAAATTTCTCCGATAGGAGACTCTCAAACGAAAATCATCCATCTTATTCTCCAGTGACTGGACATTTGCAAATAGAACAGAGGGGAGCGTTGGTCGATATTCTCTCAATCCCGCCAGGATACCGACACGTCTCACGCAGCTTTTTGGAACAAAGGAATGGGGTCCGGTATGAACAAAAGAATAGCTGAGTAAGAGTTGAAGTCGGGTTTTAAGTAGCTGTAGTGAATAATGAGTGTTTTTACTGCAGCAGACCAGTAGCTGTAGTGAATAATGAGTGTTTTTACTGCAGCAGACCAGTAGCTGTGGTGAATAATGAGTGTTTTTACTGCAGCAGACCAGTAGCTGTAGTGAATAATGAGTGTTTTTACTGCAGCAGACCAGTAGCTGTAGTGAATAATGAGTATTTTTACTGCAGCAGACCAGTAGCTGTAGTGAATAATGAGTGTTTTTACTGCAGCAGACCAGTAGCTGTAGTGAATAATGAGTGTTTTTACTGCAGCAGACCAGTAGCTGTAGTGAATAATGAGTGTTTTTACTGCAGCAGACCAGTAGCTGTAGTGAATAATGAGTGTTTTTACTGCAGCAGACCAGTAGCTGTGGCAGTAATGTGTAGTACTCTACGTGTGTGTGTGTGTGTGTGTGTGTGTGTGTGTGTGTGTGTGTGTGTGTGTGTGTGTGTGTGTGTGTGTGTGTGTGTGTGTGTGTGTGTGTGTGTGTGTGTGTGTGTGTGTGTGTGTGTGTGTGTGTGTGTGGGGGTGGCCAGGGAATACGTCCGTATGGGGGAGATGATACGTCCGTATGGGGGAGATGATACGTCCGTATGGGGAGATGATACGTCCGTATGGGGGAGATGATACGTCCGTATGGAGGAGATGATACGGGGGAGATGATACGTCCGTATGGGAGATGATACGTCCGTATGGGGAGATGATACGTCCGTATGGGGGAGATGATACGGGGGAGATGATACGTCCGTATGGGAGATGATACGTCCGTATGGGGAGATGATACGTCCGTATGGGGGAGATGATACGGGGGAGATGATACGTCCGTATGGGAGATGATACGTCCGTATGGGGAGATGATACGTCCGTATGGGGGAGATGATACGGGGGAGATGATACGTCCGTATGGGAGATGATACGTCCGTATGGGGAGATGATACGTCCGTATGGGAGATGATACGTCCGTATGGGGAGATGATACGTCCGTATGGGGGAGATGATACGTCCGTATGGGGGAGATGATACGTCCGTATGGGGGAGATGATACGTCCGTATGGGGAGATGATACGTCCGTATGGGGAGATGATACGTCCATATGGGGAGATGATACGTCCAAATGGGGAGATGATACGTCCATATGGGGAGATGATACGTCCATATGGGGAGATGATACGTCCGTATGGGGAGATGATACGTCCGTATGGGGAGATGATACGTCCGTATGGGGAGATTATACGTCCGTATGGGGGAGATGATACGTCCGTATGGGGGAGATGATACGTCTGTATGGAGGAGATGATACGTCCGTATGGGGGAGATGATACGTCCGTATGGGGAGATGATACGTCCGTATGGGGGAGATGATACGTCCATATGGGGAGATGATACGTCCATATGGGGAGATGATACGTCCATATGGGGAGATGATACGTCCGTATGGGGAGATGATACGTCCGTATGGGGAGATTATACGTCCGTATGGGAAGATGATACGTCCGTATGGGGAGATGATACGTCCGTATGGAGGAGATGATACGTCCGTATGGGGAGATGATACGTCCGTATGGGGAGATGATACGTCCGTATGGGGAGATGATACGTCCGTATGGAGGAGATGATACGTCCGTATGGGGAGATGATACGTCCGTATGGGGGAGATGATACGTCCGTATGGGGGAGATGATACGTCCGTATGGGGAGATGATACGTCCGTATGGGGAGATGATACGTCCGTATGGGGAGATGATACGTCCGTATGGAGGAGATGATACGTCCGTATGGGGAGATGATACGTCCGTATGGGGAGATGATACGTCCGTATGGGGAGATGATACGTCCGTATGGAGGAGATGATACGTCCGTATGGGGAGATGATACGTCCGTATGGAGGAGATGATACGTCCGTATGGGGGAGATGATACGTCCGTATGGGGGAGATGATACGTCCGTATGGGGGAGATGATACGTCCGTATGGGGGAGATGATACGTCCGTATGGGGGAGATGATACGTCCGTATGGGGGAGATGATACGTCCGTATGGAGGAGATGGGAGTTGATCCTCCTGGAACTCTGTCCATTTGGAAAGTTCCACTAAGTTCTAAATGTCAACTACAGTTACACAGTTAATTGGCCAGTGATACTGTTCAATTTAATTCAGTGTAACATCTTCTAGTATTGAACATGAGCTAAATTCACTCTGTAAGTGTTCAATTAACACTCAATGGTGTAAAAGAACCCCAGTGTTGATGTTAATAACCAGTGTTAATTTAACCCAAAACCACATCCATAATTATCATATTGTTTATGCTCCTCAAATATAAATAACAAATATTTTTCTAAACTTATCCAATCTGTTACTTGAACTTTTTCACCCATTACTGAAATAGTGGTTTCAGTTGAGATAGTTTAGGTCACAGCTTATCTTCTCAACCTGACAGTCATCCTGAATGCAGGTTGTGGGTGAATAAACATGAAAATGTTGGATATCCCCACTCCGGCAGGATTCCAATAGAAATTACACATCACTTTGCAAGCCAGCATAATGTGACTTTCAGGCCTGTTGTGGCCCGTAAACAATGAGTTTTAGGCCACTGATTTCAAGTAAAACTAGTTTCTTGTTCTCTGTTGACCAATCAAGTCAACTAGAGTTGTAATAACCTTAATATGTCATGTTCTCTGTTGACCCATCAAGTCAACTAGAGTTGTTATAACCCTATGTCATGTTCTCTGTTGACCCATCAAGTCAACTAGAGTTGTTATAACCCTATGTCATGTTCTCTGTTGACCCATCAAGTCAACTAGAGTTGTTATAACGTTAATATGTCATGTTCTCTGTTGACCCATCAAGTCAACTAGAGTTGTTATAACCCTATGTCATGTTCTCTGTTGACCCATCAAGTCAACTAGAGTTGTTATAACCCTATGTCATGTTCTCTGTTGACCCATCAAGTCAACTAGAGTTGTTATAACGTTAATATGTCATGTTCTCTGTTGACCCATCAAGTCAACTAGAGTTGTTATAACCCTATGTCATGTTCTCTGTTGACCCATCAAGTCAACTAGAGTTGTTATAACGTTAATATGTCATGTTCTCTGTTGACCCATCAAGTCAACTAGAGTTGTTATAACCCTATGTCATGTTCTCTGTTGACCCATCAAGTCAACTAGAGTTGTTATAACGTTAATATGTCATGTTCTCTGTTGACCCATCAAGTCAACTAGAGTTGTTATAACGTTAATATGTCATGTTCTCTGTTGACCCATCAAGTCAACTAGAGTTGTTATAACCCTATGTCATGTTCTCTGTTGACCCATCAAGTCAACTAGAGTTGTTATAACGTTAATATGTCATGTTCTCTGTTGACCCATCAAGTCAACTAGAGTTGTAATAACCTTAGTGGAACTAATAGCGTTTTAACTACTTTGCAGATAGGAAACGAACAGACAATCATAATATCAGTCAGAAATATAAAACCAATTTGATAAGATGTTTTAAAAATACTGTAGATTTTTATTTTACTTAAAATTCCATTAATGCAATGTTTCAGATTCAGTGACTGAATATTTTGAAAACAAAACAGACGACTCTACCTAAGGCTGAGAATGTCAATGCAATCAATCTGTTTTATTTATTTCACCTTTAATTAACCAGGTAGGCCAGTTGAGAACACCTTTATTTAACCAGGTAGGCTAGTTGAGAACACCTTTATTTAACCAGGTAGGCCAGTTGAGAACACCTTTATTTAACCAGGTAGGCTAGTTGAGAACACCTTTATTTAACCAGGTAGACTAGTTGAGAACACCTTTATTTAACCAGGTAGACCAGTTGAGAACACCTTTATTTAACCAGGTAGGCTAGTTGATAACACCTTTATTTAACCAGGTAGGCTAGTTGAGAACACCTTTATTTAACCAGGTAGACCAGTTGAGAACGAGTTCTCATTTACAACTGCGACCTGGCCAAGATAAAACAAAGCAGTTCCACAAAAACAACAACACAGAGTTACACATAAACAAACATACAGTCAATAATACAATAGAAAAATCTATATACAGTGTGCACAAATGAAGTAAGGAGGTAAGGCAATAAATAGGCCAATAGTGGCGAAGTAATTACAATTTAGCAATTTCCACTGGAGTGATAGATGTGCAGATGAGGATGTGCAAGTGGAAATACTGGTGTGCAAAAGAGCAGAAAAACGAAAACAAATATGGGGATGAGGTAGGTAGTTGGTTGGGCTATTTACAGATGGGCTGTGTACAGCTGCAGCGATCGGTAAGCTGCTCTGACAGCTGACGCTTTAAGTTATAGATAGTTAGAGATATTAGTCTCCAACTTCAGTGATTTTTGCAGTTCGTTCCAGTCATAGGCAGCAGAGAACTGGAAGGAAAGGTGGCAGAAGGAGGTGTTTGCTTTAGGGGTGACCAGTGAAATATACCTGCTGGAGCGCGTGCTACGGGTGGGTGTTGCTATGGTGACCAGTGAGGTGCGATAAGGCGGAGCTTTACCTAGCATAGACTTATAGATGACCTGGAGCCAGTGGGTTTGGCGACGAATATGTAGCGAGGACCGGACAACGAGAGCATACAGGTCGCAGTGGTGGATAGTATATGGGGCTTTGGTGACAAAACGGATGGCACTGTGTAACATGGCTATAATTACTGCATTCTGGGTAAAACATGTTGATGACAACGGAGAGTGACTTTTCTTCTCTCCCGCTCTTTTCTCTGTTTGTGTGTACGTGTATGTGTGTGTTATGTGTGTGTGTGTGTGTGTTATGTGTGTGTGTGTGTTATGTGTGTGTGTGTGTTATGTGTGTGTGTGTGTGTGTGTGTTATGTGTGTGTGTGTTATGTGTGTGTGTGTGTGTGTATACATGTTCATGGCGGTAACATTCCTGTCCTGTCAGAAGCGTGTGAGGAATTCCCTGGTTGGAGGTGGGGCAGGCATTAGGTCCATGTTTAGCACGCACACCCCACCCTACTAACATGGTCATGAATTCAGACACACACGGCGCAGGTTGGAACTCTGATGGTTGTGTAATGTGAGGAGATAAAGATAAAGATAGAAAGAGAGAGAGAGAGAGAGAGAGAGAGAGAGAGAGAGAGAGAGAGAGAGAGAGAGAGAGAGAGAGAGAGAGAGAGAGAGAGAGAGGGAGAGAATGGCTTTGGAATTTTAGTCTTTCTTTAATGCTCATTTTATTAAAACCTCAACCCCCCCCCACCCTCCTTTAAAGAACACATATCACCTTACCCTCTACTCCACGATACAAAACAACATCACACAATAAAATAACCAGAATCTCACCACTTCTACAACTGTACATGATATCCAACCCATCTGCCCCTGCTGTACAGAACGCCTCCCCGACACACCAAATCTTCTTAAACATCTCCACACTTCATTTTTCCCACAGAACTCAAATTCCACCCCAAGGTGCGCAGACACCATCCCATTAAACAATAGTAAAGGGTCTGTTATCCCTCCACCTTGGACCCTGTTCCTCCTTGTTAGCCAAATAGACAGCTTTGCCTGAGCAGAACAGAAAATTCAACAACACACATCTGGCCTTTTCCCTATTCGAAATACCTGTATCTCATTGTAAACATTAAGCTCCACCCCCAACCTCTCACAGAGACATTTCAACAGAGACATTTATTAATGGCATTAACCAGCAGCATACCACCCTGCATCCCACTGCTGGCTTGCTTCTGAAGCAAAGCAGGGTTCGTCTATGGATGGGAGACCAGATGCTGCTGGAAGTGGTGTTGGAGGGCCAGTAGGAGGCACTCTTTCCTCTGGTCTAAAATATCCCAATGCCCCAGGGTAGTGATTGGGAACAATGCCCTGTGTGACACCCCTCCCACTCCGTCTGCCGAATTCTTTCTCTTTGCTCTTGTTTACCGTAATAGGATGTCGGTGGGCGGAGCCGGGAGGGTCGTCAGCAACATGGGACACACCTGGGCCCGGGTGTGTCCCGGGATAAATACACCTCTTCCCCCCATTCATTGAGGAGACTCTCTCCATGCAGACACACTGTTGGATTTTGGTTGAGGCATTTTTGTGGCCATTTTGTTTGTTTGTTTGTTTTGGCACCTTTCAACACCCCTCATTATCACATTTATGCACTCAACCACTCACTCACACTACTGACTACTGACTACTGACTACCGACTACCGACTACCGACTACCGACTACCGACTACCGACTACCGACTACCGATTACCGATTACCGATTACCGACTACCGACTACCGACTACCGACTACCGACTACCGATTACCGATTACCGATTACCGACTACCGACTACCGACTACCGACTACCGACTACCGACTACCGACTACCGATTACCGACTACTGACTACTGACTACTGACTACTGACTACTGACTACTGACTACTGATTACTGACTACTGACTACTGACTACTGACTACTGATTACTGACTACTGACTACTGACTACTGACTACTGATTACTGACTACTGACTACTGACTACTGATTACTGACTACTGACTACTGATTACTGACTACTGACTACTGACTACTAACTACTGACTACTGACTACTGATTACTGACTACTAACCACCGACTACTGACTACTGATTACTGATTACTGACTACTGATTACTGACTACTGACTACTGACTACTAACTACTGACTACTGATTACTGACTACTAACCACCGACTACTGACTACTGACTACTGACTACCGACTACCGACTACCGACTACCGATTACCGACTACCGACTACCGACTACCGACTACCGATTACCGACTACCGATTACCGACTACCGACTACCGATTACCGACTACCGACTACCGACTACTGACTACTGACTACTGACTACTGATTACTGACTACTGATTACTGACTACTGACTACTGACTACTGATTACTGATTACTGATTACTGATTACTGACTACTGACTACTGACTACTGACTACTGATTACTGATTACTGACTACTGACTACTGACTACTGACTACTGACTACTGACTACTGATTACTGACTACTGACTACTGATTACTGACTACTGACTACTGACTACTGACTACTGACTACTGATTACTGATTACTGACTACTGACTACTGACTACTGACTACTGACTACTGACTACTGATTACTGACTACTGACTACTGATTACTGACTACTGACTACTGACTACTGACTACTAACTACTGACTACTGATTACTGACTACTAACCACCGACTACTGACTACTGATTACTGATTACTGACTACTGATTACTGACTACTGACTACTGACTACTAACTACTGACTACTGATTACTGACTACTAACCACCGACTACTGACTACTGACTACTGACTACCGACTACCGACTACCGATTACCGACTACCGACTACCGACTACCGACTACCGACTACCGATTACCGATTACCGATTACCGACTACTGACTACTGACTACTGACTACTGACTACTAACTACTGACTACTGATTACTGACTACTAACCACCGACTACTGACTACTGACTACTGACTACCGACTACCGACTACTGACTACTGACTTCACACACCATTGTTTATTGTATATAGGTTACTTCAGTTCTTAAATATATTTTTGTTATTCCTCATCTCCATGTTGTCTCCCTTTTTGTTAGGGACTTTGAGCCGGTTCGTGACACCTGTGTAGGGTGCTGTCTTTCGGCTAGGATGGTAAACGGATGTCCTGACTTCACTTTGTGGTCACTAAAGATCCCATGGCACTTATCGTAAGAGTAGGGGTGTTAACCCTGGTGTCCTGGCTAAATTCCCAATCTGGACATCATACCATCATGGTCACCTAATCATCCCCAGCTTCCAATTGGCTCATTCATTTTTTTATTGTTTTTAATTTGACCTTTATTTATCTAGGCAAGTCAGTTAAGAACAAATTCTCATTGACAATGACGGCCACGGTGTGTTAACTGGCTTGTCAGGGGCAGAACGACAGATTTTTACCTTGTCAGCTCGAGGAATCAATCCTGCAATCTTTTGGTTACTAGTCCAACGCTCTAACCAATAGGCTACCCTGCCCCCTCTACACTCGAACCACTAGGCTACCTGCCGCCTCTACACTCTAACCACTAGGCTACCTGCCACCTCTACACTCTAACCACTAGGCTACCTGCCGCCTCTACACTCTAACCACTAGGCTACCTGCCCCCTCTACACTCTAACCACTAGGCTACCTGCCGCCTCTACACTCTAACCACTAGGCTACCTGCCGCCTCTACACCCAAACGACTAGGCTACCTGCCACCTCTACACTCTAACCACTAGGCTACCTGCCGCCTCTACACCCAAACGACTAGGCTACCTGCCACCTCTACACTCTAACCACTAGGCTACCTGCCCCCTCTACACCCAAACGACTAGGCTACCTGCCACCTCTACACTCTAACCACTAGGCTACCTGCCGCCTCTACACTCTAACCACTAGGCTACCTGCCCCCTCTACACTCTAACGACTAGGCTACCTGCCGCCTCTACACCCAAACGACTAGGCTACCTGCCACCTCTACACTCTAACCACTAGGCTACCTGCCGCCTCTACACTCTAACCACTAGGCTACCTGCCCCCTCTACACTCTAACCACTAGGCTACCTGCCCCCTCTACACTCTAACCACTAGGCTACCTGCCGCCTCTACACTCTAACCACTAGGCTACCTGCCCCCTCTACACTCTAACCACTAGGCTACCTGCCCCATCTACACTCTAACCACTAGGCTACCAGCCACCTCTACACTCTAACCACTAGGCTACCCTGCCACCTCTACACTCTAACCACTAGGCTACCTGCCCCCTCTACACTTTAACCACTAGGCTACCTGCCATCCCTACACTCTAACCACTAGGCTACCTGCCCCCTCTACACTCTAACCACTAGGCTACCTGCCGTCCCTACACTCTAACCACTAGGCTACCTGCCCCCTCTACACTTTAACCACTAGGCTACCTGCCGTCCCTACACTCTAACCACTAGGCTACCTGCCCCCTCTACACTTTAACCACTAGGCTACCTGCCGCCCCTACACTCTAACCACTAGGCTACCTGCCTCCCCCTCTAACCCATAGGCTACCTGCCTCCCCCTCTAACCACTAGGCTACCTGCCTCCCCCTCTAACCACTAGGCTACCTGCCGTCCCTACACTCTAAACACTAGGCTACCTGCCCCCTCTCCACTCTAACCACTAGGCTACCTGCCCCCTCTACACTCTAACCACTAGGCTGCCTGCCGCTCCTTCATCTCCTCTCCCCTGTAACTATTCCTCAGGTCATTGCTGTAAATTAGAACGTGTTCTCAGTCAACTTACCTGGTAAAATAAGGCTAAAAAACGACACAGACATAGAAAGGACACCCTTGTCTGACTCCTGGGTCGACCCAACAAGCTGTTAGTGGCTCCATGTAGATCCCTCCACCTGACCTTTTTGGTACTGGGAGTATGTAGCTCCTAATGTTCCTCACCTTAATGCAGAGGTTGTAGAGGGCTTTACCTCCCACCCCCTCAAACTCCCCCAGGCTTGGAGTGTTAAAGTCCAGCAAGTCCTCCAGACCCCCTTGCCAGACCCCAGTCTCTGCCGTCACCTTCAGTGGCGGAAGCATTGGTGTCACCCATTTGGTCGCTCAAACACCCCCCCTTAGACAGTGCCTCCTGGAACTCCCCCAGGAATCTCTCCAGCAGCCTAAGAGATGTTAGTCTTGTTTGTTGTGCCAGGACTTCCGGGGTTTTCCACAACACCCGTAACCACCCTCAGCCAGTGATGGCCCAACCAGAAAAAAATCCATCAGCTTGCGTTGCAGGTCTGCGAGCAGCGGGGAGGTTATGGACAGCCAGTTTATGCCACAGGGAAGATGCCACCAGGTTGTTGATTATCAGCACCCTCCCTCTATATGACACGTGGGACAGGAGGCACCTCCACCTGGCCAGTCTTGACACCACTGCCTGTGACAGCCCCTCCCAGTTCTTCCTAACACACCTCTCCGAGCCCAGGTATAATCCCCAAAATGTTAAGACCTCCTCAACCCCACTGGAAACCCCCTAGAAGCAGAGAGGGGAGGGGCTATCCCTCCATTCCCCACATAACAGAGCTTTGCTCTTGGCCCAGTTCACCTTCCTTCGTACACCTTCAGACCATTCTCTAGTGCCAGCATATCCTGCCCATCCTTGACCATCACAGAAACGTCAACTGCAGACGCCGATACTGCTGTGCCTGTCAACACACCCTGTCCAGCACACTCCATAAACATCTGAATGGCGTGTGTATTTAACTGCCCCGATAGAGGGCATCCTTGTCTAATGCCCTGCCTTACCCAGACTGGCCTACTGAGCCTCCCTCCCACCTTGACCATACATGACGTCCCAGCATGCAACAGCTTCACACAGGTCAACAACCTTTCCTTTAAACAGATACTCACGGTCTACTCTATCAAAAGACTTATCTTGGTCTAAAGAGACCAGTCCAAAATTCACATTAGAAACTCTCGACAAGTCCAACATGTCCCTGATTAAGAACAAGTTGTCCGTGATTGAGCATCCCGGTACACAATATATCTGGTCCTTGTGTACTATAGAGTCCAGATGGGGACTTCAGTCTGTTAGCGAGGACCTTGGCAAATATCTTGTAGTCCGCACAGAGCAATGCAATAGGCCTCCAGTTCTTAAGTTCACACAAGTCCCCTTTTTTGGGCAGGAGAGTCAGAGCCGCCTGAAGGCTGCTCATCGGCAACTCTCCTACCTCGACGCATTCACGCAACACTCAAAAGAAGTCCAATTATTCCCCAGAATTTTTTTATAAAACTCCACTGCGCCGTCGGGGGACATCTGGATTACTGGCCTCTGTTCATGGGACAAAAGGGGAATGTCCATTTCATCCCTCTGTCCCCAGAGAGAGCTTAGGAATCACACAGTACTTCCCTATGTACACTGTCGTCAGTAAACTTGATGATGGTGTTGGAGTCATGTGGGCCATGCCGTCGTGGGTGAACAGAGAGTACAGGATAGGACTTAGCACACACCCTTTGTTGATGATCAGCGTGGCGGATGTTTTGTAGCCTACACTCCCCGCCTGGTGGCACATCAGGAAGTTATTGTCCGGTTGGAATATTATTGAAGATTTATTATAAAAAGACTCTAAGGATTGATTGGTAAACATCGTTTGACATGTTTCTACAAACTGTAATGGAACTCTTTTGACTTTTCGTCTAGATTTTGGACATAAATATGAACGTAATCGAACAAAACAAACATTTCTTGTCGAAGTGGGAGTCCTGGGAGTGCATTCCGACAAAGATCAGCAAAGGTAAGTGAAGATTTATAATGCTATTTCTGACTTTTGTTGACTCCACAATTTTGCGGGTAACTGTATGGCTTGCTTTTGTGGCTGAACGCTGTACTCAGATTATTGAATATTGTGCTTTTGCCATAAAGCCTTTTTGAAATCTGACACAGCGGTTGCATTAACCTCTCTGGGATATGTGGGACAGTAGCGTCCCACCTGGCCAACATTCAGTTAAAATGCAGAGCGCCAAATTCAAATAAATTACTATAAAAATAAAACTTTCATGAAATCACACATTCAATATATACCAAATTAAAGCTACACTTGTTGTGAATCCAGCCAACGTGTCAGATTTCAAAAATGCTTTATGGCGAAAGCAAACGATGCTATTATCTGAGGATAGCAACCAAGCAAACAAACACAGACCATCATATTTCAACCCTCCAGGCGTGACACAAAACGCAGAAATAAGGATATAATTCATGCCTTAACTTTGACGAGCTTCTTCTGTTGGCACTCCAAAATGTCCCATAAACATCACAAATGGTCCTTTTGTACGATGAATTCCGTCGATATATATCCAAAATGTCCATTTATTTGGCGCATTTGATCCAGAAAAACACTGGTTCCAACTCGCTCAACATGACTACAAAAGTTACCTGTAAGCTTTGTCCAAACATTTCAATCTACTTTTTTAACACCATGCCATTTAATTGCAATCACTGTACACATAATATACAGGAGAACGATGGCCTTATGGTGAGGATAGCCGTGTTGCAAAAAAAAGCCTGACGCAATCGTTAGGCGTTTAAGTGTAGAAAAGGATGAAACAGCGTCTGTGCCACCAGTAATAATGCAACCGGACAATTTTCTCAAGGCTTCTGGAAAGAAATACAGTCTCAACCGGTGTCTCTCACTCAGCCGACTGAAAGTTTCAACCGGTTCTCTCCATTATGCAGCGATTCGGGGTCAAAGGCCGAGCCTTCTCAGGCCTCGCCACCCGTTACAGGGTCTGAGCCACCGAAGTCTCCCACCGTTAGCTCAGACAAATTCAAAACCCTAGTCATTGGTGACTCCATTATCCACAGCCCGCAGTATTAGACTTAAAAATAATCCTCCAGCGATCATTCACTGTTTACCAGGGGGCAGGGCTACCGACGTTAAGGCTAATCTGAAGAGGGTGCTGGCTAAGGCTAAAACTGGTGAGTGTAGAGAGTATAGGGATATTGTTATCCACATTGGCACCAACGACATTAGGATGGTGCCAATGGATGGTGCCAACAAGCCTGGCCTGTTGAGGAGTGACGGACTCCTCAACAGGATTCCTCTCATCTTATCTATCAACATAGACAGGGCTCAAACTCCTCTAGCTCCACAATCAGATAGAGTGCAGGCCAGGGTGCAGTCTGTTAGCCAGCCTGCCAGCTTAGTGGAGTCTGCCACTAGCACAGTCAGTGTAGTCAGCTCACCTTTCCCCATTGAGACCATGTGTATGTCTCAATCTAGGTCGGTCAAAACTAAACATGGCAGTGTTCACCTTAGCAATCTCACTGGACTAAAGACTTCCCCCATTCCTGTCATTATTGAAAGCCTGTGTTTTCAGACATAAGGAAGTGGATGGTGGCAAATGTATTACTTTTAAACTCAGATAAAACAGAGGCAGGTTCTAAGTCCCAAGAAACAAAGAAATCTTCTGTTGGATCTCAACATGTATCTTGATGGTCGTACAGTCGTCTCAAATAAAACTGAAGGACGTTGACGATACTCTGGACCCTGATCTCTCTTTAGACGAACATAGAAAGAATATTTCAAGGACAGCTTTTTTTACATCTTCGTAACGTTGCAAAAATCTGAAAACTTTCTGTCAAAAATGCAGAAAAGCTAATCCATGTTTTTGTCACTTCTATGTTAGACTACTGCAATGTTCTACTCTCTGGCTACCCGGATAAAGCACTAAGTACACTTAGTGTTACACACGGCTTGGAGAATCTTGACTAGAACCACATAAAAGTATACTTTTACTCCAGTGCTAGCCTCTCTACATTATCTTCCTGTTAAGGCTAAGTTTCGGGCTGATTTCAAGGTTTTAATGCTAACCAACAAAGCATTACATGGTTTTGCTCTTACCTATCTCGCCTATTTGGTCCTGCTGTACCTACACATACGCTATGGTCACAAGACGCAGGCCCTAGAATTTCTAACCAAACAGCTGGAGGCAGGGATTTCTTTTATATTGCCACATTTTTATGGAATGGTCTGCCTACCCATGTGAGAGACGCAGACTCTGTCTCAACCTTTACTGAAGACTCATCGCTTCAGTAGGTCCTATGATTCAGTGTAGTCTGGCCCAGGGGTGTGAAGGTGAACGGAAAGGCCCTTGCTGTCTCTGCCTGCCCAGGTCCCCTCTCTCCGCTGGGATTCTCTGCCTCTGACCCTGTTACGGGGGCTAAGTCACTGGCTTACTGGTGCTCTTTTTTCAGTGGCAGGGCCTGGGAGACTAGTCAGGATTGAGGGAAAGATAAACGGAGCAAAGTACAGAGATATTCTTGATGAAAAATTTCTCCAGAGTGCTCAGGATCTCAGGCTGGGGCGAAGGTTCACCTTCCAATAGGACAACGACCCTAAGCACACAGCCAAGACAATTTAGGAGTGGCTTCGGGACAAGTCTCTGAGTGTCCTTGAGTGGCCCAGCCAGAGCCTGGACTTGAACCCGATCGTACATCTCTGGAGAGACCTGAAAATAGCTGTGCAGCAACGCTCCCCATCCAACCTGACAGAGCTTGAGAGGATCTGCAGAAAAGAATGGGAGAAACTCCCCGAATCCAGCTGTGCCACTTGTAGCGTCCTACCCAAGAAGACTCAAGGATGTAATTGCTGCCAAAGGTGCTTCAACAAAGTACTGAGTAAACGGTCTGAATACTTATGTAAATGTCATATTTCATTAAAAATTACAAAGAAATTAGCAAACATTTCTAAAAACCTGTTTTTGCTTTGTCATTATGGGGTATTGTATGTAGATTGATGAAGGAAAAAAAACTATTTAATCCATTTTAGAATAAGCTTCAAAATGTGGAAAAAAAACAAGGTCTGAATACTTTTCTGAATGCACTGTAAATTCAAGTCCAAAGTCTCTAATCTAAATCACTTCAAACCCAAGAGCTGAGCCCAGAAAAGTGCCCTCTCAGTCAGCTGGTGTTGGACCTAACCAACCAAGCTGAAACCAGCACTGATTCAAAAGAAAGAATTCCAATAAACAAAATCATGAACCAATCAAATGACTCAAATTTACAACACTGGAAAAACTAAACAAAATCTCAAAGCCGACTAAATGGCTATCTAAACAGAGAATACGAACCAGCAGACATAAAAAAATACTTGGCTACTGCATGTTAATATGGTTGAATTCCTGAGCCGACGAGGTGAAAAATCGATCGATATGCACTTGAACAAGGCACCTAATCATATTTGCTTCTGTAAATTGCTCTGGATAAGAGTGTCTGCTAAATCGGTGTTTCTCAAACTCCGTCCGGGGCCCACCCTGGTACCCTGGATATATATTTGGGGTTTTGTTCTAGCACTAGCACTGGGGTTTTGCTGTTTCAAATAACCAGCTCACCAAGGTTTGATTATTTTAATCAGCTGGGGGGGGGGGGGGTGGGGGGGGGGGGGGTTGGGAAGCCATCAAGTTTGGGAAGCCATGTGCTAAATGACTAAAAAGTAAGGATTTATTATTACTATTTTTATTATTATAATACTTTTTATTATTATTATATATATTTTTTTAAATGTTTAAATTATTATTATTATTATTACTAATTTTATTATTTGTATTATTATTATTATTAATATGTATTTTTAGTATTAGTTTGTTATTATTATTTTTTATTATTAATAATTTTAATTGTATTTATTATTATTAATTATACTTCTATTAGTATTTTATTTGATTATTATTATTAATATTTTATTATGTGTATTATTATTATTATTAATATTATGTTTTTTTATTATTATTATTTTTAATATTATTATTAGTAATAATATATTTTATTTTATTATTATTATTAACACTCCAAATCGGAGTGGGTAGTAGGGCTTATGGTAATGGTAGTAGTTTAATGATAGCGTTGGTAGAAGTAGTAGTAATGATGATGACAGTGGTAGTACTGACATAATGATGGTGAGTTATAGTTTTAGTAGCTAGTAGATAGATATATTACAGATATAAATTCTGCTAGTGCCAACATTAATTTTAGCAGTCATTATAATAGCATGTTAATTTTCCTTGTTTAGGCTTGTATTGTCCCCATAATTTTATACTATTGACTGTTACCATTTTATTGTTGTTATTACATAGTTATTTTTTATAATTATTATCACGTATTATTACGATGTTGTTACTTTGGCAATATTGACACAATGATTTTCATGCCTATAAAGCAGCTTGAATTTGAGTTTAAGAGAGGAGAGAGAAAGGGGTGAGAGAAAGAGAGAGAGTTTGCGTAACCTGAGGTTGCTTGGGTTTTTCTCAAAACTGAATTTGCTCCCATTGAAGTTCGAACTCCCCTCCCCCCTACCCTCTCTTCTTTCCATATTCTATCCCCCCCTCTCTCTTCTCCCTCCCACCACCCTACCTCTGTCCCTCCCTCCATCTCTTCTCCTCCCTTCCCACTCTCCCACCTCCCTTTCTGCCCCCTCCATCCATCTCCTCTCCTCTCCTCCCTTCCCCCTCTCGCACCTCTTTCTAACAGGTAACAGACTGACTGTTTAACTAACACAGGGTCACAGCATAGAGAACATGATCACTACAACTATATACATTTACAACCATTCCCCTGAAAACCCTGTCTATCACAGTTCCAACTACTCACATGTATATCTGTACAACCATTCCCCTGAAAACCCTGTCTGTCACAGTTCCAACTACTCACATGTATATCTGTACAACCATTCCCCTGAAAACCCTGTCTATCACAGTTCCAACTACTCACATGTATATCTGTACAACCATTCCCCTGAAAACCCTGTCTGTCACAGTTCCAACTACTCACATGTATATCTGTACAACCATTCCCCTGAAAACCCTGTCTATCACAGTTCCAACTACTCACATGTATATCTGTACAACCATTCCCCTGAAAACCCTGTCTGTCACAGTTCCAACTACTCACATGTATATCTGTACAACCATTCCCCTGAAAACCCTGTCTGTCACAGTTCCCGCTCATGTTCTGTTGAAACGCTGTTCTAAAGATAGATATACGGTATTTTACTCTCCTGTACTTTAGACAGTGATTAGTTACCTCTGGTTGCCACTGTTGTGGGACCTCCTATGTAGCTTCTGTTTGCTACAAATGAAACTCGAAGGATCAAATTTCACTTAAATGACAGGTATGGGCAAAACAGACATGATATTACACACACGCGCACACACACACACACACACACACACACACACACACACACACACACACACACACACACACACACACACACACACACACACACACACACACACACACACACACACACACACACACACACACACACACAGAGAGACACCGTGAACAGGAAAACGCTCTTACCTCCGTCTATGCTCTCCCTCGGTCCCTCTCTCCTCCTTCGGTGAACCAAAGAGTGATATATTCAACTTCTCACTGTCCTCTCCGTCAGAATTATCCCAAACTCCCAATCCAACGTCCTCTTTTTAAAGCCTCCCACTCTCTTTGGGAAGAATAGTTCTGAAAGTTACAGAGGAGTCCCATAGTTACTCCCACCCTCCCGTTAGGCTGCCCGTAGGTCCTAGTGCCTACCTCTCCTCTCTCCCTGCCCGCCTGGGGAGCTCCACTGTACCTCAATGGTAGAGCTATTCAATGGACCTGGGGAGCTCCACTGTACCTCAATGGTAGAGATATTCAATGGACCTGGGGAGCTCCACTGTACCTCAATGGTAGAGCTATTCAATAGACCTGGAGAGCTCCACTGTACCTCAATGGTAGAGCTATTCAATAGACCTGGAGAGCTCCACTGTACCTCAATGGTAGAGCTATTCTACCATTGTTGCAATCTACTGCAGAGATAGCCTGCAGAGTTCTGTCTTACTATCCAGGTCTGTGCACAAACAGTTAGAGCTTCTTCTTTTAAAAATCCACCTTGCCAGAAACAAGTCTCTCACCGTTCCAGCTTGTTATAGACCACCTTCTGCCCCCAGCTGTGCCCTGGACACCATATGTGAATTAATTGCCCCGCATCTGTCTTCAGAGTTCGTATTGTTAGTTGACCTAAACTGGGATGTGCTTAACACCCCGGCAGTCCTACAATCTAAGCTTGATGCCCTCAATCCCACACAAATTATTAAGGAACCTACCAGGTACAACCCTAAATCCGTAACCATGGGCACCCTCTTAGATATAATCCTGACCAACTTGCCCTTTAAATACACCTCTGCTGTCTTCAACCAGGACCACTGCCTCATTGCCTGCATCCGTAATGGGTCTGCGATCAAACAAACACCCCTCAACACTGTCAAACGCTCCCTAAAACACTTCAGCGAGCAGGCCTTTCTAATCGACCTGGCCCGGGTATCCTGGAAGGATATTGACCTCATCCCGTCAGTAGAGGATGCCTGGTTGCTCTTTAAAAGTGCTTTCCTTCGCCATCTTAAATAAACATGCCCAATTCCTTGGTTCACCCCAGACTTGACTGACCTTGACCAGCACAAAAACATCATGTGGCGTTCTGCATTAGTATCGAATAGCCCCCGCGACATATGTAACTTCCCTGATATATGTAACTTCCCTGAAATATGTAACTTCCCTGATATATGTAACTTCCCTGATATTTGTAACTCCCCTGTAACTTTTCAGGGAAGTCAGGAACCAATATACTCAGTCAGGAAAGCTAAGGCTAATGTTTTCAAACAGAAATTTGCATCCTGTAGCACTAATTCCCAAAAGATCTGGGACACTGTAAAGTCCATGGAGAATAAGGACCATCTCCTCCCAGCTGCCCACTGCACTGAGGCTAGGAAACACTGTCACCATCGATAAATCTACGATAATCGATCATTTCAAAAAGCATTTTTCTACGGCTGGCCATGCTTTCCACCTGGATACCCCTACCCCAGTCAACAGCCCTGTACCCCCCCACAGCAACTTGCCCAAGCCTCCACCATTTCTCCTTCACCCAAATCCAGACAGCTGAAATTCTGAAAGAGCTGCAAAATCTGGATCCCTATAAAATCAGCTGGGCTAGACAATCTGGACCCTCTCTTTCTTAAATTATCAGCCGAAATTGTTGCAACCCCTATTACTAGCCTGTTCAACCTGTCTTTCGTATCGTCTGATATCCCCAAAGATTGGAAAGCTGCAGCGGACATCCCCCTCTTCAAAGGGGGAGACACTCTAGACCCAAACTGTTACATCTTAATATCTATCCTGCCCTGGCTTTCAAAAATTCTCGAAAGTCAAGTTAACAAACAGATCACCGACCATTTCGAATCCCACTGTACCTTCTCCACTATGCAATCGGGTTTCCGAGCTGGTCATGGGTGCACCTCAGCCACGCTCAAGGTTCTAAACGATATCATAACCGCCATCGATAAAAGATAGTACTGTGCAGCCGTCTTCATCGACCTGGCCAAGGCTTTCGACTCTGTCAATCACCATATTCTTATCGGCAGACTCAATAGTCTTGGTTTCTCAAATGATTGCCTCGCCTGGTTCACCAACTACTTCTTAGATAGAGTTCAGTGTGTCAAATCGGTGGGCCTGTTGTCCGGACCTCTGGCAGTCTCTATGGGGTTCAATTCTCAGGCCGACTCTTTTCTCTGTATAATTCAATGATGTCGCTCTTGCTGCTGTTGATTCTCTGATCCACCTCTACGCAGACGACACCATTCTGTATACATCTGGCCCTTCTTTTGACACTGTGTTAACAACCCTCCAGGCGAGCTTCAATGCCATACAACTCTCCTTTCGTGGCCTCCATTTGCTCTTAAATACAAGTAAAACTAAATGCATTCTCTTCACCCGTTCGCTGCCCGCACCTGACCGCCCGACTAGAATCACTACTCTGGACGGTTCTGACTTAGAATATGTGAACAACTACGAATACCTAGGTGTCTGGTTAGACTATAAACTCTCCTTCCAGACTCACATCAAACAGCTCCAATCCAAAATTAAATCTAGAATCGGCTTCCTATTTCGCAACAAAGTCTCCTTCACTCATGCTGCCAAACATACCCTCGTAAAACTGACTATCCAACCGATCCTTGACTTCGGCGATGTCATTTACAAAATAGCCTCCAACCCTCTACTCAGAAAATTGGATGCAGTCTATCACAGTGCCATCCGTTTTGTCACCAAAGCCCCATATACTACACAACACTGCGACCTGTATGCTCTCGTTGGCCGGCACTCACTACATATTCGTCGCCAAACCCACTGCCTCCAGGTCATCTGTAAGTCTATGCTAGGTAAAGCTCCGCCTTATCTCAGCTCACTGGTCACCATTGCAACACCAGCCCGTAGCACACGCTCCAGCAGGTATATTTCACTGGTCATCCCCAATTCCAACACTTACATTGGCCGCCTTTCCTTCCAGTTCTCTGCTGCCAGTGACTGGAACAAAAGGCAGACGTCACTGAAGCTGGACTCTCATATCTCCCTTTCTAACTTTAAGCATCAGCTGTCAGAGCAGTTCACAGATCACTGCACCTGTACATAGCCCATCTGTAAATAGCCCACCCAACTACCTCATTCCCATATTGTTATTTATCCTCTTGTTCTTTTGCACACAAGTATCTCTACTTGCACATCATCACCTGTCACTCCAGTGTTAATGCTAAATTGTAATTACTTTGATGCTATGGCCTATTTATCGCCTTATCTCCTGACCCCATTTGCACACACTGTATATATATTTCTATTGTGTTATTGACTGTACTTTTGTTTATTCCATGTGTAACTCTGTGTTGTTGTTTTAGTCGCAATGCTTTGCTTTATCTTGGCCAGGTCATGGTTGTAAATGAGAACTTGTTCTCAACTAGCCTAAATAAAGGTGAAATAAATAAAAGATTCAATGGCCCTGGAGAGCTCAACTGTTCTTCAATGGAAGACTTCTGGGATGCTGTCAGTTTCCTTATGGGATGCTTTACAATATACAGAGTTGTCCAATGTCGGGACTAACCACCAGCTAAGAGCTTCTTTTCCTTACTACAGTTCCTCAATGGTTTACAATATACTGAGTTGTCCAATATCAGGATTTCCCAGCTCTAGATTTCCCAGGTCTAGATTTCCCAGGTCTAGATTTCCCAGGTCTAGATATCCCAGGTCTAGATTTCCCAGATCTAGATATCCCAGATCTAGATTACTTCAGTAAATGTGAAACTCAAGTTAACATCCCTAAAGTAATAAGGAAGCCCGAATACAGGGATTATGATCTGGAGCTTCACCGTTTCTGAAGTAGTTTAGCAAAACAGGAAATAGTGGACTATTCTACAGTATGCACATTACATTTACATTTAAGTCATTTAGCAGACGCTCTTATCCAGAGCGACTTACAAATTGGAAAGTTCATACATATTCATCCTGGTCCCCCCGTGGGGAATGAACCCACAACCCTGGCGTTGCAAGCGCCATGCTCTACCAACTGAGCCACACGGGACCATGACCATGATGGGCGCTCCATCCTTAAACGTAGTAGCTAACAGAAACGGAACGTAACACATACACAATATTACTGGAGTTTACAACATAGTTCATCAGCTACATGGTTAGCCTCTTCACAAATCACTCTATAAAACTCTGTCTGGATTATCCTGTCACGTTTAACAGGATACAGCAGCATGGCAATTCCTCCACATTTCTGCTTTAGCTGCTTGTTAAAGTGTTTCCCCGTAGTGTTATGAACATACCCGTGTACGCAGAAGAGCTGAGTTCATACTAACTACAGATAGACCTGTTCTGTGAGTGAAACACTGCTCCTGCACATAACATTATAACAGTAGAAGAGTCTGGTGTTAGGTTCAGAGGGGGGGGGGGGCTGTGTTGTTATATAGGAGTCTGTAGGGCTGCAGGGTGAACACAGGGTGTGGCTGGTGTCTCTGTGTGGAGTGAGGGGATATTATCGTCTCTCCCTCTATCTATCTCCCTGTCTCTGGGACCTGAGTGGTATCACAGTCAGCAGTTAGCAGTCAGCAGGGAGCAGCAGTCAGCAGGAGTCAGCAGTTAGCAGTCAGCAGTCAGCAGTCAGCAGTCAGCAGTCAGCACCCAGCAGTCAGCAGTCAGCAGTCAGCACCCAGCAGTCAGCAGGCAGTCAGCAGTCAGCACCCAGCAGTCAGCAGTTAGCACCCAGCAGTCAGCACCCAGCAGTCAGCAGTCAGCAGTCAGCACCCAGCACCCAGCAGTCAGCAGTCAGCAGTCAGCAGTCAGCACCCAGCACCCAGCAGTCAGCAGTCAGCAGTCAGCACCCAGCAGTCAGCAGGCAGTCAGCAGTCAGCAGTCAGCAGTCAGCACCCAGCAGTCAGCAGTCAGCAGCAGTCAGCAGTCAGCAGTCAGCAGTCAGCAGTCAGCAGTCAGCAGTCAGCAGGCAGCAGGCGTCAGCAGGAGTCAGCAGTCAGCAGTCAGCAGTCAGCAGCAGTCAGCAGTCAGCAGTCAGCAGCAGTCAGCAGTCAGCAGTCAGCAGCAGTCAGCAGTCAGCAGTCAGCAGTCAGCAGCAATTAGCAGTCAGCAGCAGTTAGCAGTCAGCAGTCAGCAGTCAGCAGCAGTTAGCAGTCAGCGGCAGTCAGCAGTCAGCAGCAGTTAGCAGTTAGCAGTCAGCAGTCAGCAGCAGTCAGCAGTCAGCAGGCAGCAGCAGTCAGCAGCAGTCAGCAGTTAGCAGTCAGCAGCAGTCAGCAGTCAGCAGCAGTTAGCAGTCAGCAGCAGTCAGCAGTCAGCAGTCAGCAGTCAGCAGCAATTAGCAGTCAGCAGCAGTCAGCAGTCAGCAGTCAGCAGCAATTAGCAGTCAGCAGCAGTCAGCAGTCAGCAGTCAGCAGTCAGCAGCAATTAGCAGTCAGCAGCAGTTAGCAGTCAGCAGCAGTTAGCAGTTAGCAGCAGTCAGCGGGCAGTCAGCAGTCAGCAGCAGTTAGCAGCAGTTAGTAGTCAGCAGCAGTTAGCAGTTAGCAGTCAGCAGCAGTCAGCATCAGTCAGCAGTCAGCAGTTAGCAGCAGTCAGCAGTCAGCAGTCAGCAGTCAGCAGTCAGCAGTCAGCAGTCAGCAGTCAGCAGTAGCCAGCAGTTAGCAGCAGTCAGCATCAGTCAGCAGTCAGCAGTTAGCAGCAGTCAGCAGTCAGCAGCAGTCAGCAGCAGTCAGCAGTCAGCAGTCAGCGGCAGTCAGCAGTCAGCAGTCAGCAGTCAGCAGTCAGCAGTCAGCAGTAGCCAGCAGTTAGCAGTCATCAGCAGTTAGCAGTTAGCAGCAGTCAGCATGCAGCAGCAGTCAGCAGCAGGCAGTCAGCAGTCAGCAGCAGTTAGCAGCAGTTAGCAGTCAGCAGCAGTCAGCAGTCAGCGGCAATTAGCAGTATGCAGTCAGCAGCAGTCAGCAGCAGTCAGCAGTCAGCGGCAGTTAGCAGTCAGCAACAGTTAGCAGTCAGCAGGCAGCAGTCAGCAGCAGTTAGCAGTCAGCAGTCAGCAGCAGTCAGCAGCAGTTAGCAGCAGTCAGCAGCCAGCAGCAGTCAGCAGTCAGCAGCAGTTAGCAGTCAGCAGTCAGCATCAGTCAGCAGTCAGCAGCAGTCAGCAGTCAGCAGGTTAGCAGTCAGCATCAGTTAGCAGTCAGCAGTTAGCAGCAGTCAGCAGCAGTTAGCAGCAGTCAGCAGCCAGCAGCAGTCAGCAGTCAGCAGCAGTCAGCAGTTAGCAGTTAGCAGTCAGCAGTCAGCAGTTAGTAGTCAGCAGTCAGCAGCTGTTAGCAGTTAGCGGTCAGTAGTCAGCAGTTAGCAGTCAGCAGTCAGCAGCAGTCTGCAGTTAGCAGCAGTCAGCAGTCAGCAAGCAGCAGTCAGCAGCAGGCAGCATTCAGCAGGCAGCAGTCATCAGCAGTTGGCAGTCAGCAGTCGGCAGTCAGCAAGCAGCAGTCAGCAGCAGTCAGCAGTCACCAGGCAGCAGTCAGCAGTGTTTGTGTGCAGAATAACTGATGAATTTACGAACACTCAAAACCGGTTGAATATGGCCAGTGTCAGTAAACATCAGCAAAAAAGAAATCCCTCATCCCTCATCCCTAAAAAAAAAACACACAACAATCCCCTGGTATAAACAGAAAACACACAACACCCCCTGGTATAAACAGAAAACACACAACATCGCCTGGTATAAACAGAAAACACACAACAACCCCTGGTATAAACAGAAAACACACAACACCCCCTGGTATAAACAGAAAACAAACAACACCCCCTGGTATAAACAGAAAACACACAACAACCCCTGGTATAAACAGAAAACACACAACACCCCCTGGTCTGAACAGAAAACACACAACACCCCCTGGTATAAACAGAAAACACACAACACCCCCTGGTATAAACAGAAAACACACAACAACCCCTGGTATAAACATAAAACACACAACACCCCCTGGTATAAATAGAAAACACACTACATCACCTGGTATAAACAGAAAACACACAACACCCCCTGGTATAAACAGAAAACACACAACACCCCCTGGTATAAACAGAAAACACACAACACCCCCTGGTATGAACAGAAAACACACAACACCCCCTGGTATAAACAGAAAACACACAACAACCCCCTGGTATGAACAGAAAACACACAACACCCCCTGGTATGAACAGAAAACACACAACACTCCCTGGTATAAACAGAAAACACAAAACACCCCCTGGTATAAACAGAAAACACACAACACCCCCTGGTATAAACAGAAAACACACAACAACCCCCTGGTATAAACAGAAAACACACAACACCCCCCTGGTCTGAACAGAAAACACACAACACCCCCTGGTATAAACAGAAAACACACAACACACCCTGGTCTAAACAGAAAACACACAATAACCCCCTGGTCTGAACAGAAAACACACAACACCCCCTGGTATAAACAGAAAACACACAACACCCCCCTGGTCTGAACATAAAACACACAACACCCCCCTGGTATAAACAGAAAACACACAACACCCCCTGGTATAAACAGAAAACACACAACAACCCCTGGTCTGAACAGAAAACACACAACACCCCCTGGTATAAACAGAAAACACACAACACCCCCTGGTATAAACAGAAAACACACAACAACCCCTGGTCTGAACAGAAAACACACAACACCCCCTGGTATAAACAGAAAACACACAATAACCCCCTGGTATAAACAGAAAACACACAACAACCCCTGGTCTGAACAGAAAACACACAACACCCCCTGGTATAAACAGAAAACACACAACACCCCCTGGTATAAACAGAAAACACACAACACCCCCTGGTATAAACATAAAACACACAACACCCCCTGGTATAAACAGAAAACACACAACACCCCCTGGTATAAACAGAAAACACACAACACCCCCTGGTATAAACAGAAAACACACAACACCCCCTGGTATAAACAGAAAACACACAACACCCCCCTGGTATAAACAAAAAAACACACAACACCCCCTGGTATAAACAGAAAACAAACGACAACCCACTGGTCTAAACAGAAAACACACAACAACCCCTGGTCTAAACAGAAAACACACAACAACCCCCTGGTATAAACAGAAAACACACAACACCCCCTGGTCTGAACAGAAAACACACAACACCCCCTGGTATAAACAGAAAACAAACAACAACCCCCTGGTATAAACAGAAAACACACAACACCCCCTGGTCTGAACAGAAAACACACAACACCCCCTGGTATAAACAGAAAACACACAACAACCCCTGGTATAAACATAAAACACACAATAACCCCCTGGTATAAACAAAAAACACACAACACCCCCTGGTATAAACAGAAAACACACAACACCCCCTGGTATAAACAAAAAACACACAACACCCCCTGGTCTGAACAGAAAACACACAACACCCCCTGGTATAAACAGAAAACACACAACACCCCCTGGTATAAACAGAAAACACACAATAACCCCCTGGTATAAACAAAAAACACACAACACCCCCTGGTCTAAACAGAAAACACACAACACCCCCTGGTATAAACAGAAAACACACAACACCCCCTGGTCTAAACAGAAAACACACAACACCCCCTGGTATGAACAGTGGCATCATCCAGAAACAGATAATGTGTCCGTCCAAAATGGCACCCTATTTCCTACAGGCCCTTGTCAAAAGTAGTGCACTACCCCTATAGGCCCGTGTCAAAAGTAGTGCACTACCCCTATAGGCCCGTGTCAAAAGTAGAGCACTAAATAGGGACTAAGGTGTCATTTGGAAAGCCTCCAATGCCTGGCTGTCTGGCTGACAACAGAACAGTTCCACAGAACCATTTGCTTACATGGACAATTTTACTGCCACCAGATTGTAAACAGGAGCGCTGCAAAGTGCACTTAACTTCAAAGAACCACTTCTTCTTTACCCTAACGTGTTTCCACATTCACTTCTTTCTCCTGTCTTCCCATCACGTGCGTGTGTGTGTGTGTGTGTGTGTGTGCGTGTGCGTGTGTGTGTGTAACTGGTGGCAGTGAAGTCAAACGCAAAAGACCAGAACTTGGTCAATAGCAGGAGCCGGTTTAATAAACATAACCACCGGCATACAAAAACAACAAACACCTGGGCAACAAAACCCGTATGGCACCAGTCACATAAAGCACACGTACTTACAATAAACAATTCCCGACAAGGACATGGGGGGAAACAGAGTGAAAATATACAACATGTAATCAGGGAATTGAAACCAGGTGAGTGCGACAACCAGACAAAACAAATGGAACATGAAAAATAGATTGGCGATGGGTAGAAGACCGGTGACGTCGCGCGCCGAACAAGGAGAGGAACCGACTTCGGCAGAAGTCGTGACAGTGTGTGTGTGTTTTGCACTGTAGAACTCCCAGTAACAGAGGGTTAACTCCCAGGAACAGAGAGTTAACTCCCAGGAACAGAGGGTTAACTCCCAGGAACAGAGGGTTAACTCCCAGGAACAGAGGGTTAACTCCCAGGAACAGAGGGTTAACTCCCAGGAACAGAGGGTTAACTCCCAGGAACAGAGGGTTAACTCCCAGTAACAGAGGGTTAACTCCCAGTAACAGAGGGTTAACTCCCAGTAACAGAGGGTTAACTCCCAGTAACAGAGGGTTAACTCCCAGTAACAGAGGGTTAACTCCCAGGAACAGAGGGTTATCTCCCAGGAACAGAGGGTTAACTCCCAGTAACAGAGGGTTAACTCCCAGTAACAGAGGGTTAACTCCCAGTAACAGAGGGTTAACTCCCAGTAACAGAGGGTTAACTCCCAGTAACAGAGGGTTAACTCCCAGTAACAGAGGGTTAACTCCCAGTAACAGAGGGTTAACTCCCAGGAACAGAGGGTTATCTCCCAGGAACAGAGGGTTAACTCCCAGTAACAGAGGGTTAACTCCCAGTAACAGAGGGTTAACTCCCAGTAACAGAGGGTTAACTCCCAGTAACAGAGGGTTAACTCCCAGTAACAGAGGGTTAACTCCCAGTAACAGAGGGTTAACTCCCAGTAACAGAGGGTTAACTCCCAGTAACAGAGGGTTAACTCCCAGTAACAGAGGGTTAACTCCCAGTAACAGAGGGTTAAATCCCAGTAACAGAGGGTTAACTCCCAGTAACAGAGGGTTAACTCCCAGTAACAGAGGGTTAACTCCCAGTAACAGAGGGTTAAGACCCAGTAACACCAGGTTAACTCCCAGTATCAGAGGGTTAACTCCCAGTAACAGAGGGTTAACTCCCAGTAACAGAGGGTTAACTCCCAGTAACAGAGGGTTAACTCCCAGTAACAGAGGGTTAACTCCCAGTAACAGAGGGTTAACTCCCAGTATCAGAGGGTTAACTCCCAGTAACAGAGGGTTAACTCCCAGTAACAGAGGGTTAACTCCCAGTAACAGAGGGTTAACTCCCAGTAACACCAGGTTAACTCCCAGTATCAGAGGGTTAACTCCCAGTATCAGAGGGTTAACTCCCAGTAACAGAGGGTTAACTCCCAGTAACAGAGGGTTAACTCCCAGTATCAGAGGGTTAACTCCCAGTAACAGAGGGTTAAATCCCAGTAACAGAGGGTTAACTCCCAGTAACAGAGGGTTAACTCCCAGTAACAGAGGGTTAACTCCCAGTAACAGAGGGTTAACTCCCAGTAACACCGGGTTAACTCCCAGTATCAGAGGGTTAACTCCCAGTAACAGAGGGTTAACTCCCAGTAACAGAGGGTTAACTCCCAGTATCAGAGGGTTAACTCCCAGTATCAGAGGGTTAACTCCCAGTAACAGAGGGTTAACTCCCAGTAACAGAGGGTTAACTCCCAGTAACAGAGGGTTAACTCCCAGTATCAGAGGGTTAACTCCCAGTATCAGAGGGTTAACTCCCAGTATCAGAGGGTTAACTCCCAGTAACAGAGGGTTAACTCCCAGTGACAGAGGGTTAACTCTCAGTGACAGAGGGTTAACTCCCAGTAACAGAGGGTTAACTCATAGTAACAGAGGGTTAACTCTCAGTAACAGAGGGTTAACTCCCAGTAACAGAGGGTTAACTCCCAGTATCAGAGGGTTAACTCCCAGTAACAGAGGGTTAACTCCCAGTAACAGAGGGTTAACTCCCAGTAACAGAGGGTTAACTCCCAGTAACAGAGGGTTAACTCCCAGTAACAGAGGGTTAACTCCCAGTAACAGAGGGTTAACTCCCAGTAACAGAGGGTTAACTCCCAGTAAAACCAGGGTAACTCCTAGTAACAGAGGGTTAACTCCAAGTAACAGAGAGTTAAATCCCAGTAACAGATGGTTAACTCCCAGTAACAGAGGGTTAACTCCCAGTAACAGAGGGTTAACTCCCAGTATCAGAGGGTTAACTCCCAGTAACAGAGGGTTAACTCCCAGTATCAGAGGGTTAACTCCCAGTAACAGAGGGTTAACTCCCAGTAACAGAGGGTTAACTCCCAGTAACAGAGGGTTAACTCCCAGGAACAGAGGGTTAACTCCCAGTATCAGAGGGTTAACTCCCAGTAACACCAGGTTAACTCCCAGTATCAGAGGGTTAACTCCCAGTAACAGAGGGTTAACTCCCAGTAACAGAGGGTTAACTCCCAGTAACAGAGGGTTAACTCCCAGTATCAGAGTGTTAACTCCCAGTAACAGAGGGTTAACTCCCAGTAACACCAGGTTAACTCCCAGTAACAGAGGGTTAACTCCCAGTAACAGAAGGTTAACTCCCAGTAACAGAGGGTTAACTCCCAGTAACAGATGGTTAACTCCCAGTAACAGAGGGTTAACTCCCAGTATCAGAGGGTTAACTCCCAGTAACAGAGGGTTAACTCCCAGTAACAGAGGGTTAACTCCCAGTAACAGAGGGTTAACTCCCAGTATCAGAGGGTTAACTCCCAGTATCAGAGGGTTAACTCCCAGTAACAGAGGGTTAACTCCCAGTATCAGAGGGTTAACTCCCAGTATCAGAGGGTTAACTCTCAGTAACAGAGGGTTAACTCTCAGTAACAGAGGGTTAACTCCCAGTAATAGAGGGTTAACTCCCAGTAACACCAGGTTAACTCCCAGTAACAGAGGATTAACTCCCAGTAACAGAGGGTTATCTCCCAGTAACAGAGGGTTAACTCCCAGTAACAGATGGTTAACTCCCAGTAACAGAGGGTTAACTCCCAGTAACAGAGGGTTAACTCCCAGTATCAGAGGGTTAACTCCCAGTAACAGAGGGTTAACTCCCAGTAACCGAGGGTTAACTTCCAGTAACAGATGGTTAACTTCCAGTATCAGAGGGTTAACTTCCAGTATCAGAGGGTTAACTCCCAGTAACACCAGGTTAGCTCCCAGTAACAGAGGGTTAACTCCCAGTATCAGAGGGTTAACTCCCAGTAACAGAGGGTTAACTCTCAGTAACAGAGGGTTAACTCCCAGTATCAGAGGGTTAACTCCCAGTAACAGAGGGTTAACTCCCAGTAACAGAGGGTTAACTCCCAGTAACAGAGGGTTAACTCCCAGGAACAGAGGGTTAACTCCCAGTATCAGAGGGTTAACTCCCAGTAACACCAGGTTAACTCCCAGTATCAGAGGGTTAACTCCCAGTAACAGAGGGTTAACTCCCAGTAACAGAGGGTTAACTCCCAGTAACAGAGGGTTAACTCCCAGTATCAGAGTGTTAACTCCCAGTAACAGAGGGTTAACTCCCAGTAACACCAGGTTAACTCCCAGTAACAGAGGGTTAACTCCCAGTAACAGAAGGTTAACTCCCAGTAACAGAGGGTTAACTCCCAGTAACAGATGGTTAACTCCCAGTAACAGAGGGTTAACTCCCAGTATCAGAGGGTTAACTCCCAGTAACAGAGGGTTAACTCCCAGTAACAGAGGGTTAACTCCCAGTAACAGAGGGTTAACTCCCAGTATCAGAGGGTTAACTCCCAGTATCAGAGGGTTAACTCCCAGTAACAGAGGGTTAACTCCCAGTATCAGAGGGTTAACTCCCAGTATCAGAGGGTTAACTCTCAGTAACAGAGGGTTAACTCTCAGTAACAGAGGGTTAACTCCCAGTAATAGAGGGTTAACTCCCAGTAACACCAGGTTAACTCCCAGTAACAGAGGATTAACTCCCAGTAACAGAGGGTTATCTCCCAGTAACAGAGGGTTAACTCCCAGTAACAGATGGTTAACTCCCAGTAACAGAGGGTTAACTCCCAGTAACAGAGGGTTAACTCCCAGTATCAGAGGGTTAACTCCCAGTAACAGAGGGTTAACTCCCAGTAACCGAGGGTTAACTTCCAGTAACAGATGGTTAACTTCCAGTATCAGAGGGTTAACTTCCAGTATCAGAGGGTTAACTCCCAGTAACACCAGGTTAGCTCCCAGTAACAGAGGGTTAACTCCCAGTATCAGAGGGTTAACTCCCAGTAACAGAGGGTTAACTCTCAGTAACAGAGGGTTAACTCCCAGTAACAGAGGTTTAACTCCCAGTAACAGAGGGTTAACTCCCAGTAACAGAGGGTTAACTCCCAGTAACAGAGGGTTAACTCCCAGTAACAGAGGGTTAACTCCCAGTAACAGATGGTTAACTCCCAGTAACAGATGGTTAACTCCCAGTAACAGAGGGTTAACTCCCAGTAACAGAGGGTTAACTCCCAGTAATAGAGGGTTAACTCCCAGTAACACCAGGTTAACTCCCAGTAACAGAGGGTTAACTCCCAGTAACAGAGGGTTAACTCCCAGTAACAGAGGGTTAACTCCCAGTATCAGAGGGTTAACTCCCAGTATCAGAGGGTTAACTCCCAGTAACAGAGGGTTAACTCCCAGTAACAGAGGGTTAACTCCCAGTATCAGAGGGTTAACTCCCAGTATCAGAGGATTAACTCCCAGTAACAGAGGGTTAACTCCCAGTAACAGAGGGTTAACTCCCAGTAACAGAGGGTTAACTCCCAGTAACAGAGGGTTAACTCCCAGTAACAGAGGGTTAACTCCCAGTATCAGAGGGTTAACTCCCAGTATCAGAGGGTTAACTCACAGTAACACCAGGTTAACTCCCAGTAACAGAGGGTTAACTCCAAGTAACAGAGGGTTAACTCCCAGTATCAGAGGGTTAACTCCCAGTAACAGAGGGTTAACTCCAAGTAATAGAGGGTTAACTCCCAGTAATAGAGGGTTAACTCCCAGTAACACCAGTTTAACTCCCAGTAACAGAGGGTTAACTCCCAGTATCAGAGGGTTAACTCCCAGTATCAGAGGTTTAACTCCCAGTAACAGAGGGTTAACTCCCAGTAACAGAAGGTTAACTCCCAGTAATAGAGGGTTAACTCCCAGTAACAGAGGGTTAACTCCCAGTATCAGAGGGTTAACTCCCAGTAACAGAGGGTTAACTCCAAGTAACAGAGGGTTAACTCCCAGTAACAGAGGGTTAACTCCAAGTAACAGAGGGTTAACTCCCAGTAATAGAGGGTTAACTCCCAGTAATAGAGGGTTAACTCCCAGTATCAGAGGGTTAACTCCCAGTAACAGAGGGTTAACTCCCAGTATCAGAGGGTTAACTCCAAGTATCAGAGGGTTAACTCCCAGTAACACCAGGTTAACTCCAAGTAACAGAGGGTTAACTCCCAGTATCAGAGGGTTAACTCCCAGTATCAGAGGGTTAACTCCCAGTATCAGAGGGTTAACTCCCAGTATCAGAGGGTTAACTCCCAGTATCAGAGGGTTAACTCCCAGTAACAGAGGGTTAACTCCCAGTAACAGAAGGTTAACTCCCAGTATCAGAGGGTTAACTCCCAGTAACAGAGGGTTAACTCCCAGTAACAGAGGGTTAACTCCCAGTAACAGAGGGTTAACTCCCAGTAACAGAGGGTTAACTCCCAGTAACAGAGGGTTAACTCCCAGTAACAGAGGGTTAACTCCCAGTAACAGAGGGTTAACTCCCAGTAACAGAGGGTTAACTCCCAGTAACAGAGGGTTAACTTCCAGTATCAGAGGGTTAACTTCCAGTATCAGAGGGTTAACTCCCAGTAACACCAGGTTAGCTCCCAGTAACAGAGGGTTAACTCCCAGTATCAGAGGGTTAACTCCCAGTAACAGAGGGTTAACTCTCAGTAACAGAGGGTTAACTCCCAGTAACAGAGGTTTAACTCCCAGTAACAGAGGGTTAACTCCCAGTAACAGAGGGTTAACTCCCAGTAACAGAGGGTTAACTCCCAGTAACAGAGGGTTAACTCCCAGTAACAGAGGGTTAACTCCCAGTAATAGAGGGTTAACTCCCAGTAACACCAGGTTAACTCCCAGTAACAGAGGGTTAACTCCCAGTAACAGAGGGTTAACTCCCAGTAACAGAGGGTTAACTCCCAGTATCAGAGGGTTAACTCCCAGTATCAGAGGGTTAACTCCCAGTAACAGAGGGTTAACTCCCAGTAACAGAGGGTTAACTCCCAGTAACAGAGGGTTAACTCCCAGTAACAGAGGGTTAACTCCCAGTAATAGAGGGTTAACTCCCAGTAACAACAGGTTAACTCCCAGTAACAGAGGGTTAACTCCCAGTAACAGAGGGTTAACTCCCAGTAACAGAGGGTTAACTCCCAGTATCAGAGGGTTAACTCCCAGTATCAGAGGGTTAACTCCCAGTAACAGAGGGTTAACTCCCAGTAACAGAGGGTTAACTCCCAGTATCAGAGGGTTAACTCCCAGTATCAGAGGATTAACTCCCAGTAACAGAGGGTTAACTCCCAGTAACAGAGGATTAACTCCCAGTAACAGGGGGTTAACTCCCAGTAACAGAGGGTTAACTCCCAGTAACAGAGGGTTAACTCCCAGTATCAGAGGGTTAACTCCCAGTATCAGAGGGTTAACTCCCAGTAACACCAGGTTAACTCCCAGTAACAGAGGGTTAACTCCAAGTAACAGAGGGTTAACTCCCAGTATCAGAGGGTTAACTCCCAGTAACAGAGGGTTAACTCCAAGTAATAGAGGGTTAACTCCCAGTAATAGAGGGTTAACTCCCAGTAACACCAGTTTAACTCCCAGTAACAGAGGGTTAACTCCCAGTATCAGAGGGTTAACTCCCAGTATCAGAGGTTTAACTCCCAGTAACAGAGGGTTAACTCCCAGTAACAGAAGGTTAACTCCCAGTAATAGAGGGTTAACTCCCAGTAACAGAGGGTTAACTCCCAGTATCAGAGGGTTAACTCCCAGTAACAGAGGGTTAACTCCAAGTAACAGAGGGTTAACTCCCAGTAACAGAGGGTTAACTCCAAGTAACAGAGGGTTAACTCCCAGTAATAGAGGGTTAACTCCCAGTAATAGAGGGTTAACTCCCAGTATCAGAGGGTTAACTCCCAGTAACAGAGGGTTAACTCCCAGTAACCGAGGGTTAACTTCCAGTAACAGATGGTTAACTTCCAGTATCAGAGGGTTAACTTCCAGTATCAGAGGGTTAACTCCCAGTAACACCAGGTTAGCTCCCAGTAACAGAGGGTTAACTCCCAGTATCAGAGGGTTAACTCCCAGTAACAGAGGGTTAACTCTCAGTAACAGAGGGTTAACTCCCAGTAACAGAGGTTTAACTCCCAGTAACAGAGGGTTAACTCCCAGTAACAGAGGGTTAACTCCCAGTAACAGAGGGTTAACTCCCAGTAACAGAGGGTTAACTCCCAGTAACAGATGGTTAACTCCCAGTAACAGATGGTTAACTCCCAGTAACAGAGGGTTAACTCCCAGTAACAGAGGGTTAACTCCCAGTAATAGAGGGTTAACTCCCAGTAACACCAGGTTAACTCCCAGTAACAGAGGGTTAACTCCCAGTAACAGAGGGTTAACTCCCAGTAACAGAGGGTTAACTCCCAGTATCAGAGGGTTAACTCCCAGTATCAGAGGGTTAACTCCCAGTAACAGAGGGTTAACTCCCAGTAACAGAGGGTTAACTCCCAGTATCAGAGGGTTAACTCCCAGTATCAGAGGATTAACTCCCAGTAACAGAGGGTTAACTCCCAGTAACAGAGGGTTAACTCCCAGTAACAGAGGGTTAACTCCCAGTAACAGAGGGTTAACTCCCAGTAACAGAGGGTTAACTCCCAGTATCAGAGGGTTAACTCCCAGTATCAGAGGGTTAACTCCCAGTAACACCAGGTTAACTCCCAGTAACAGAGGGTTAACTCCAAGTAACAGAGGGTTAACTCCCAGTATCAGAGGGTTAACTCCCAGTAACAGAGGGTTAACTCCAAGTAATAGAGGGTTAACTCCCAGTAATAGAGGGTTAACTCCCAGTAACACCAGTTTAACTCCCAGTAACAGAGGGTTAACTCCCAGTATCAGAGGGTTAACTCCCAGTATCAGAGGTTTAACTCCCAGTAACAGAGGGTTAACTCCCAGTAACAGAAGGTTAACTCCCAGTAATAGAGGGTTAACTCCCAGTAACAGAGGGTTAACTCCCAGTATCAGAGGGTTAACTCCCAGTAACAGAGGGTTAACTCCAAGTAACAGAGGGTTAACTCCCAGTAACAGAGGGTTAACTCCAAGTAACAGAGGGTTAACTCCCAGTAATAGAGGGTTAACTCCCAGTAATAGAGGGTTAACTCCCAGTATCAGAGGGTTAACTCCCAGTAACAGAGGGTTAACTCCCAGTATCAGAGGGTTAACTCCAAGTATCAGAGGGTTAACTCCCAGTAACACCAGGTTAACTCCAAGTAACAGAGGGTTAACTCCCAGTATCAGAGGGTTAACTCCCAGTATCAGAGGGTTAACTCCCAGTATCAGAGGGTTAACTCCCAGTATCAGAGGGTTAACTCCCAGTATCAGAGGGTTAACTCCCAGTAACAGAGGGTTAACTCCCAGTAACAGAAGGTTAACTCCCAGTATCAGAGGGTTAACTCCCAGTAACAGAGGGTTAACTCCCAGTAACAGAGGGTTAACTCCCAGTAACAGAGGGTTAACTCCCAGTAACAGAGGGTTAACTCCCAGTAACAGAGGGTTAACTCCCAGTAACAGAGGGTTAACTCCCAGTAACAGAGGGTTAACTCCCAGTAACAGAGGGTTAACTCCCAGTAACAGAGGGTTAACTTCCAGTATCAGAGGGTTAACTTCCAGTATCAGAGGGTTAACTCCCAGTAACACCAGGTTAGCTCCCAGTAACAGAGGGTTAACTCCCAGTATCAGAGGGTTAACTCCCAGTAACAGAGGGTTAACTCTCAGTAACAGAGGGTTAACTCCCAGTAACAGAGGTTTAACTCCCAGTAACAGAGGGTTAACTCCCAGTAACAGAGGGTTAACTCCCAGTAACAGAGGGTTAACTCCCAGTAACAGAGGGTTAACTCCCAGTAACAGAGGGTTAACTCCCAGTAATAGAGGGTTAACTCCCAGTAACACCAGGTTAACTCCCAGTAACAGAGGGTTAACTCCCAGTAACAGAGGGTTAACTCCCAGTAACAGAGGGTTAACTCCCAGTATCAGAGGGTTAACTCCCAGTATCAGAGGGTTAACTCCCAGTAACAGAGGGTTAACTCCCAGTAACAGAGGGTTAACTCCCAGTAACAGAGGGTTAACTCCCAGTAACAGAGGGTTAACTCCCAGTAATAGAGGGTTAACTCCCAGTAACAACAGGTTAACTCCCAGTAACAGAGGGTTAACTCCCAGTAACAGAGGGTTAACTCCCAGTAACAGAGGGTTAACTCCCAGTATCAGAGGGTTAACTCCCAGTATCAGAGGGTTAACTCCCAGTAACAGAGGGTTAACTCCCAGTAACAGAGGGTTAACTCCCAGTATCAGAGGGTTAACTCCCAGTATCAGAGGATTAACTCCCAGTAACAGAGGGTTAACTCCCAGTAACAGAGGATTAACTCCCAGTAACAGAGGGTTAACTCCCAGTAACAGAGGGTTAACTCCCAGTAACAGAGGGTTAACTCCCAGTATCAGAGGGTTAACTCCCAGTATCAGAGGGTTAACTCCCAGTAACACCAGGTTAACTCCCAGTAACAGAGGGTTAACTCCAAGTAACAGAGGGTTAACTCCCAGTATCAGAGGGTTAACTCCCAGTAACAGAGGGTTAACTCCAAGTAATAGAGGGTTAACTCCCAGTAATAGAGGGTTAACTCCCAGTAACACCAGTTTAACTCCCAGTAACAGAGGGTTAACTCCCAGTATCAGAGGGTTAACTCCCAGTATCAGAGGTTTAACTCCCAGTAACAGAGGGTTAACTCCCAGTAACAGAAGGTTAACTCCCAGTAATAGAGGGTTAACTCCCAGTAACAGAGGGTTAACTCCCAGTATCAGAGGGTTAACTCCCAGTAACAGAGGGTTAACTCCAAGTAACAGAGGGTTAACTCCCAGTAACAGAGGGTTAACTCCAAGTAACAGAGGGTTAACTCCCAGTAATAGAGGGTTAACTCCCAGTAATAGAGGGTTAACTCCCAGTATCAGAGGGTTAACTCCCAGTAACAGAGGGTTAACTCCCAGTATCAGAGGGTTAACTCCAAGTATCAGAGGGTTAACTCCCAGTAACACCAGGTTAACTCCAAGTAACAGAGGGTTAACTCCCAGTATCAGAGGGTTAACTCCCAGTATCAGAGGGTTAACTCCCAGTATCAGAGGGTTAACTCCCAGTATCAGAGGGTTAACTCCCAGTATCAGAGGGTTAACTCCCAGTAACAGAGGGTTAACTCCCAGTAACAGAGGGTTAACTCCCAGTATCAGAGGGTTAACTCCCAGTAACAGAGGGTTAACTCCCAGTAACAGAGGGTTAACTCCCAGTAACAGAGGGTTAACTCCCAGTATCAGAGGGTTAACTCCCAGTAACAGAGGGTTAACTCCCAGTAACAGAGGGTTAACTCCCAGTAACAGAGGTTTAACTCCCAGTAACAGAGGGTTAACTCCCAGTAACAGAGGGTTAACTCCCAGTAACAGAGGGTTAACTCCCAGTAACAGAGGGTTAACTCCCAGTAACAGAGGGTTAACTCCCAGTAACAGATGGTTAACTCCCAGTAACAGAGGGTTAACTCCCAGTAACAGAGGGTTAACTCCCAGTAATAGAGGGTTAACTCCCAGTAACACCAGGTTAACTCCCAGTAACAGAGGGTTAACTCCCAGTAACAGAGGGTTAACTCCCAGTAACAGAGGGTTAACTCCCAGTATCAGAGGGTTAACTCCCAGTATCAGAGGGTTAACTCCTAGTAACAGAGGGTTAACTCCCAGTAACAGAGGGTTAACTCCCAGTATCAGAGGGTTAACTCCCAGTATCAGAGGATTAACTCCCAGTAACAGAGGGTTAACTCCCAGTAACAGAGGGTTAACTCCCAGTAACAGAGGGTTAACTCCCAGTAACAGAGGGTTAACTCCCAGTAACAGAGGGTTAACTCCCAGTATCAGAGGGTTAACTCCCAGTATCAGAGGGTTAACTCCCAGTAACACCAGGTTAACTCCCAGTAACAGAGGGTTAACTCCAAGTAACAGAGGGTTAACTCCCAGTATCAGAGGGTTAACTCCCAGTAACAGAGGGTTAACTCCAAGTAATAGAGGGTTAACTCCCAGTAATAGAGGGTTAACTCCCAGTAACACCAGTTTAACTCCCAGTAACAGAGGGTTAACTCCCAGTATCAGAGGGTTAACTCCCAGTATCAGAGGTTTAACTCCCAGTAACAGAGGGTTAACTCCCAGTAACAGAAGGTTAACTCCCAGTAATAGAGGGTTAACTCCCAGTAACAGAGGGTTAACTCCCAGTATCAGAGGGTTAACTCCCAGTAACAGAGGGTTAACTCCAAGTAACAGAGGGTTAACTCCCAGTAACAGAGGGTTAACTCCAAGTAACAGAGGGTTAACTCCCAGTAATAGAGGGTTAACTCCCAGTAATAGAGGGTTAACTCCCAGTATCAGAGGGTTAACTCCCAGTAACAGAGGGTTAACTCCCAGTATCAGAGGGTTAACTCCAAGTATCAGAGGGTTAACTCCCAGTAACACCAGGTTAACTCCAAGTAACAGAGGGTTAACTCCCAGTATCAGAGGGTTAACTCCCAGTATCAGAGGGTTAACTCCCAGTATCAGAGGGTTAACTCCCAGTATCAGAGGGTTAACTCCCAGTATCAGAGGGTTAACTCCCAGTAACAGAGGGTTAACTCCCAGTAACAGAGGGTTAACTCCCAGTATCAGGGGGTTAACTCCCAGTAACACCAGGTTAACTCCCAGTAACAGAGGGTTAACTCCAAGTAACAGAGGGTTAACTCCCAGTATCAGAGGGTTAACTCCCAGTAACAGAGGGTTAACTCCAAGTAATAGAGGGTTAACTCCCAGTAATAGAGGGTTAACTCCCAGTAACACCAGTTTAACTCCCAGTAACAGAGGGTTAACTCCCAGTATCAGAGGGTTAACTCCCAGTATCAGAGGTTTAACTCCCAGTAACAGAGGGTTAACTCCCAGTAACAGAAGGTTAACTCCCAGTAATAGAGGGTTAACTCCCAGTAACAGAGGGTTAACTCCCAGTATCAGAGGGTTAACTCCCAGTAACAGAGGGTTAACTCCAAGTAACAGAGGGTTAACTCCCAGTAACAGAGGGTTAACTCCAAGTAACAGAGGGTTAACTCCCAGTAATAGAGGGTTAACTCCCAGTAATAGAGGGTTAACTCCCAGTATCAGAGGGTTAACTCCCAGTAACAGAGGGTTAACTCCCAGTATCAGAGGGTTAACTCCAAGTATCAGAGGGTTAACTCCCAGTAACACCAGGTTAACTCCAAGTAACAGAGGGTTAACTCCCAGTATCAGAGGGTTAACTCCCAGTATCAGAGGGTTAACTCCCAGTATCAGAGGGTTAACTCCCAGTATCAGAGGGTTAACTCCCAGTATCAGAGGGTTAACTCCCAGTAACAGAGGGTTAACTCCCAGTAACAGAGGGTTAACTCCCAGTATCAGAGGGTTAACTCCCAGTAACAGAGGGTTAACTCCCAGTAACAGAGGGTTAACTCCCAGTAACAGAGGGTTAACTCCCAGTATCAGAGGGTTAACTCCCAGTAACAGAGGGTTAACTCCCAGTAACAGAGGGTTAACTCCCAGTAACAGAGGGTTAACTCCCAGTAACAGAGGGTTAACTCCCAGTAACAGAGGGTTAACTCCCAGTAACAGAGGGTTAACTCCCAGTAACAGAGGGTTAACTCCCAGTAACAGAGGGTTAACTCCCAGTAACAGAGGGTTAACTTCCAGTATCAGAGGGTTAACTTCCAGTATCAGAGGGTTAACTCCCAGTAACACCAGGTTAGCTCCCAGTAACAGAGGGTTAACTCCCAGTATCAGAGGGTTAACTCCCAGTAACAGAGGGTTAACTCTCAGTAACAGAGGGTTAACTCCCAGTAACAGAGGTTTAAATCCCAGTAACAGAGGGTTAACTCCCAGTAACAGAGGGTTAACTCCCAGTAACAGAGGGTTAACTCCCAGTAACAGAGGGTTAACTCCCAGTAACAGATGGTTAACTCCCAGTAACAGAGGGTTAACTCCCAGTAACAGAGGGTTAACTCCCAGTAATAGAGGGTTAACTCCCAGTAACACCAGGTTAACTCCCAGTAACAGAGGGTTAACTCCCAGTAACAGAGGGTTAACTCCCAGTAACAGAGGGTTAACTCCCAGTATCAGAGGGTTAACTCCCAGTATCAGAGGGTTAACTCCCAGTAACAGAGGGTTAACTCCCAGTAACAGAGGGTTAACTCCCAGTATCAGAGGGTTAACTCCCAGTAACAGAGGGTTAACTCTCAGTAACAGAGGGTTAACTCCCAGTAACAGAGGTTTAACTCCCAGTAACAGAGGGTTAACTCCCAGTAACAGAGGGTTAACTCCCAGTAACAGAGGGTTAACTCCCAGTAACAGAGGGTTAACTCCCAGTAACAGATGGTTAACTCCCAGTAACAGATGGTTAACTCCCAGTAACAGAGGGTTAACTCCCAGTAACAGAGGGTTAACTCCCAGTAATAGAGGGTTAACTCCCAGTAACACCAGGTTAACTCCCAGTAACAGAGGGTTAACTCCCAGTAACAGAGGGTTAACTCCCAGTAACAGAGGGTTAACTCCCAGTATCAGAGGGTTAACTCCCAGTATCAGAGGGTTAACTCCCAGTAACAGAGGGTTAACTCCCAGTAACAGAGGGTTAACTCCCAGTATCAGAGGGTTAACTCCCAGTATCAGAGGATTAACTCCCAGTAACAGAGGGTTAACTCCCAGTAACAGAGGGTTAACTCCCAGTAACAGAGGGTTAACTCCCAGTAACAGAGGGTTAACTCCCAGTAACAGAGGGTTAACTCCCAGTATCAGAGGGTTAACTCCCAGTATCAGAGGGTTAACTCCCAGTAACACCAGGTTAACTCCCAGTAACAGAGGGTTAACTCCAAGTAACAGAGGGTTAACTCCCAGTATCAGAGGGTTAACTCCCAGTAACAGAGGGTTAACTCCAAGTAATAGAGGGTTAACTCCCAGTAATAGAGGGTTAACTCCCAGTAACACCAGTTTAACTCCCAGTAACAGAGGGTTAACTCCCAGTATCAGAGGGTTAACTCCCAGTATCAGAGGTTTAACTCCCAGTAACAGAGGGTTAACTCCCAGTAACAGAAGGTTAACTCCCAGTAATAGAGGGTTAACTCCCAGTAACAGAGGGTTAACTCCCAGTATCAGAGGGTTAACTCCCAGTAACAGAGGGTTAACTCCAAGTAACAGAGGGTTAACTCCCAGTAACAGAGGGTTAACTCCAAGTAACAGAGGGTTAACTCCCAGTAATAGAGGGTTAACTCCCAGTAATAGAGGGTTAACTCCCAGTATCAGAGGGTTAACTCCCAGTAACAGAGGGTTAACTCCCAGTATCAGAGGGTTAACTCCAAGTATCAGAGGGTTAACTCCCAGTAACACCAGGTTAACTCCAAGTAACAGAGGGTTAACTCCCAGTATCAGAGGGTTAACTCCCAGTATCAGAGGGTTAACTCCCAGTATCAGAGGGTTAACTCCCAGTATCAGAGGGTTAACTCCCAGTATCAGAGGGTTAACTCCCAGTAACAGAGGGTTAACTCCCAGTAACAGAAGGTTAACTCCCAGTATCAGAGGGTTAACTCCCAGTAACAGAGGGTTAACTCCCAGTAACAGAGGGTTAACTCCCAGTAACAGAGGGTTAACTCCCAGTAACAGAGGGTTAACTCCCAGTAACAGAGGGTTAACTTCCAGTAACAGAGGGTTAACTCCCAGTAACAGAGGGTTAACTCCCAGTAACAGAGGGTTAACTTCCAGTATCAGAGGGTTAACTTCCAGTATCAGAGGGTTAACTCCCAGTAACACCAGGTTAGCTCCCAGTAACAGAGGGTTAACTCCCAGTATCAGAGGGTTAACTCCCAGTAACAGAGGGTTAACTCTCAGTAACAGAGGGTTAACTCCCAGTAACAGAGGTTTAACTCCCAGTAACAGAGGGTTAACTCCCAGTAACAGAGGGTTAACTCCCAGTAACAGAGGGTTAACTCCCAGTAACAGAGGGTTAACTCCCAGTAACAGATGGTTAACTCCCAGTAACAGATGGTTAACTCCCAGTAACAGAGGGTTAACTCCCAGTAACAGAGGGTTAACTCCCAGTAATAGAGGGTTAACTCCCAGTAACACCAGGTTAACTCCCAGTAACAGAGGGTTAACTCCCAGTAACAGAGGGTTAACTCCCAGTATCAGAGGGTTAACTCCCAGTATCAGAGGGTTAACTCCCAGTAACAGAGGGTTAACTCCCAGTAACAGAGGGTTAACTCCCAGTATCAGAGGGTTAACTCCCAGTATCAGAGGATTAACTCCCAGTAACAGAGGGTTAACTCCCAGTAACAGAGGATTAACTCCCAGTAACAGAGGGTTAACTCCCAGTAACAGAGGGTTAACTCCCAGTAACAGAGGGTTAACTCCCAGTATCAGAGGGTTAACTCCCAGTATCAGAGGGTTAACTCCCAGTAACACCAGGTTAACTCCCAGTAACAGAGGGTTAACTCCAAGTAACAGAGGGTTAACTCCCAGTATCAGAGGGTTAACTCCCAGTAACAGAGGGTTAACTCCAAGTAATAGAGGGTTAACTCCCAGTAATAGAGGGTTAACTCCCAGTAACACCAGTTTAACTCCCAGTAACAGAGGGTTAACTCCCAGTATCAGAGGGTTAACTCCCAGTATCAGAGGTTTAACTCCCAGTAACAGAGGGTTAACTCCCAGTAACAGAAGGTTAACTCCCAGTAATAGAGGGTTAACTCCCAGTAACAGAGGGTTAACTCCCAGTATCAGAGGGTTAACTCCCAGTAACAGAGGGTTAACTCCAAGTAACAGAGGGTTAACTCCCAGTAACAGAGGGTTAACTCCAAGTAACAGAGGGTTAACTCCCAGTAATAGAGGGTTAACTCCCAGTAATAGAGGGTTAACTCCCAGTATCAGAGGGTTAACTCCCAGTAACAGAGGGTTAACTCCCAGTATCAGAGGGTTAACTCCAAGTATCAGAGGGTTAACTCCCAGTAACACCAGGTTAACTCCAAGTAACAGAGGGTTAACTCCCAGTATCAGAGGGTTAACTCCCAGTATCAGAGGGTTAACTCCCAGTATCAGAGGGTTAACTCCCAGTATCAGAGGGTTAACTCCCAGTATCAGAGGGTTAACTCCCAGTAACAGAGGGTTAACTCCCAGTAACAGAGGGTTAACTCCCAGTATCAGAGGGTTAACTCCCAGTAACAGAGGGTTAACTCCCAGTAACAGAGGGTTAACTCCCAGTAACAGAGGGTTAACTCCCAGTATCAGAGGGTTAACTCCCAGTAACAGAGGGTTAACTCCCAGTAACAGAGGGTTAACTCCCAGTAACAGAGGTTTAACTCCCAGTAACAGAGGGTTAACTCCCAGTAACAGAGGGTTAACTCCCAGTAACAGAGGGTTAACTCCCAGTAACAGAGGGTTAACTCCCAGTAACAGAGGGTTAACTCCCAGTAACAGATGGTTAACTCCCAGTAACAGAGGGTTAACTCCCAGTAACAGAGGGTTAACTCCCAGTAATAGAGGGTTAACTCCCAGTAACACCAGGTTAACTCCCAGTAACAGAGGGTTAACTCCCAGTAACAGAGGGTTAACTCCCAGTAACAGAGGGTTAACTCCCAGTATCAGAGGGTTAACTCCCAGTATCAGAGGGTTAACTCCCAGTAACAGAGGGTTAACTCCCAGTAACAGAGGGTTAACTCCCAGTATCAGAGGGTTAACTCCCAGTATCAGAGGATTAACTCCCAGTAACAGAGGGTTAACTCCCAGTAACAGAGGGTTAACTCCCAGTAACAGAGGGTTAACTCCCAGTAACAGAGGGTTAACTCCCAGTAACAGAGGGTTAACTCCCAGTATCAGAGGGTTAACTCCCAGTATCAGAGGGTTAACTCCCAGTAACACCAGGTTAACTCCCAGTAACAGAGGGTTAACTCCAAGTAACAGAGGGTTAACTCCCAGTATCAGAGGGTTAACTCCCAGTAACAGAGGGTTAACTCCAAGTAATAGAGGGTTAACTCCCAGTAATAGAGGGGTAACTCCCAGTAACACCAGTTTAACTCCCAGTAACAGAGGGTTAACTCCCAGTATCAGAGGGTTAACTCCCAGTATCAGAGGTTTAACTCCCAGTAACAGAGGGTTAACTCCCAGTAACAGAAGGTTAACTCCCAGTAACAGAGGGTTAACTCCCAGTAACAGAGGGTTAACTCCCAGTAATAGAGGGTTAACTCCCAGTAACACCAGGTTAACTCCCAGTAACAGAGGGTTAACTCCCAGTAACAGAGGGTTAACTCCCAGTAACAGAGGGTTAACTCCCAGTATCAGAGGGTTAACTCCCAGTATCAGAGGGTTAACTCCCAGTAACAGAGGGTTAACTCCCAGTAACAGAGGGTTAACTCCCAGTATCAGAGGGTTAACTCCCAGTATCAGAGGATTAACTCCCAGTAACAGAGGGTTAACTCCCAGTAACAGAGGGTTAACTCCCAGTAACAGAGGGTTAACTCCCAGTAACAGAGGGTTAACTCCCAGTAACAGAGGGTTAACTCCCAGTATCAGAGGGTTAACTCCCAGTATCAGAGGGTTAACTCCCAGTAACACCAGGTTAACTCCCAGTAACAGAGGGTTAACTCCAAGTAACAGAGGGTTAACTCCCAGTATCAGAGGGTTAACTCCCAGTAACAGAGGGTTAACTCCAAGTAATAGAGGGTTAACTCCCAGTAATAGAGGGTTAACTCCCAGTAACACCAGTTTAACTCCCAGTAACAGAGGGTTAACTCCCAGTATCAGAGGGTTAACTCCCAGTATCAGAGGTTTAACTCCCAGTAACAGAGGGTTAACTCCCAGTAACAGAAGGTTAACTCCCAGTAATAGAGGGTTAACTCCCAGTAACAGAGGGTTAACTCCCAGTATCAGAGGGTTAACTCCCAGTAACAGAGGGTTAACTCCAAGTAACAGAGGGTTAACTCCCAGTAACAGAGGGTTAACTCCAAGTAACAGAGGGTTAACTCCCAGTAATAGAGGGTTAACTCCCAGTAATAGAGGGTTAACTCCCAGTATCAGAGGGTTAACTCCCAGTAACAGAGGGTTAACTCCCAGTATCAGAGGGTTAACTCCAAGTATCAGAGGGTTAACTCCCAGTAACACCAGGTTAACTCCAAGTAACAGAGGGTTAACTCCCAGTATCAGAGGGTTAACTCCCAGTATCAGAGGGTTAACTCCCAGTATCAGAGGGTTAACTCCCAGTATCAGAGGGTTAACTCCCAGTATCAGAGGGTTAACTCCCAGTAACAGAGGGTTAACTCCCAGTAACAGAGGGTTAACTCCCAGTATCAGAGGGTTAACTCCCAGTAACAGAGGGTTAACTCCCAGTAACAGAGGGTTAACTCCCAGTAACAGAGGGTTAACTCCCAGTAACAGAGGGTTAACTCCCAGTAACAGAGGGTTAACTCCCAGTAACAGAGGGTTAACTCCCAGTAACAGAGGGTTAACTCCCAGTAACAGAGGGTTAACTCCCAGTAACAGAGGGTTAACTTCCAGTATCAGAGGGTTAACTTCCAGTATCAGAGGGTTAACTCCCAGTAACACCAGGTTAGCTCCCAGTAACAGAGGGTTAACTCCCAGTATCAGAGGGTTAACTCCCAGTAACAGAGGGTTAACTCTCAGTAACAGAGGGTTAACTCCCAGTAACAGAGGTTTAAATCCCAGTAACAGAGGGTTAACTCCCAGTAACAGAGGGTTAACTCCCAGTAACAGAGGGTTAACTCCCAGTAACAGAGGGTTAACTCCCAGTAACAGATGGTTAACTCCCAGTAACAGATGGTTAACTCCCAGTAACAGAGGGTTAACTCCCAGTAACAGAGGGTTAACTCCCAGTAATAGAGGGTTAACTCCCAGTAACACCAGGTTAACTCCCAGTAACAGAGGGTTAACTCCCAGTAACAGAGGGTTAACTCCCAGTAACAGAGGGTTAACTCCCAGTATCAGAGGGTTAACTCCCAGTATCAGAGGGTTAACTCCCAGTAACAGAGGGTTAACTCCCAGTAATAGAGGGTTAACTCCCAGTAACACCAGGTTAACTCCCAGTAACAGAGGGTTAACTCCCAGTAACAGAGGGTTAACTCCCAGTAACAGAGGGTTAACTCCCAGTATCAGAGGGTTAACTCCCAGTATCAGAGGGTTAACTCCCAGTAACAGAGGGTTAACTCCCAGTAACAGAGGGTTAACTCCCAGTATCAGAGGGTTAACTCCCAGTATCAGAGGATTAACTCCCAGTAACAGAGGGTTAACTCCCAGTAACAGAGGATTAACTCCCAGTAACAGAGGGTTAACTCCCAGTAACAGAGGGTTAACTCCCAGTAACAGAGGGTTAACTCCCAGTATCAGAGGGTTAACTCCCAGTATCAGAGGGTTAACTCCCAGTAACACCAGGTTAACTCCCAGTAACAGAGGGTTAACTCCAAGTAACAGAGGGTTAACTCCCAGTATCAGAGGGTTAACTCCCAGTAACAGAGGGTTAACTCCAAGTAATAGAGGGTTAACTCCCAGTAATAGAGGGTTAACTCCCAGTAACACCAGTTTAACTCCCAGTAACAGAGGGTTAACTCCCAGTATCAGAGGGTTAACTCCCAGTATCAGAGGTTTAACTCCCAGTAACAGAGGGTTAACTCCCAGTAACAGAAGGTTAACTCCCAGTAATAGAGGGTTAACTCCCAGTAACAGAGGGTTAACTCCCAGTATCAGAGGGTTAACTCCCAGTAACAGAGGGTTAACTCCAAGTAACAGAGGGTTAACTCCCAGTAACAGAGGGTTAACTCCAAGTAACAGAGGGTTAACTCCCAGTAATAGAGGGTTAACTCCCAGTAATAGAGGGTTAACTCCCAGTATCAGAGGGTTAACTCCCAGTAACAGAGGGTTAACTCCCAGTATCAGAGGGTTAACTCCAAGTATCAGAGGGTTAACTCCCAGTAACACCAGGTTAACTCCAAGTAACAGAGGGTTAACTCCCAGTATCAGAGGGTTAACTCCCAGTATCAGAGGGTTAACTCCCAGTATCAGAGGGTTAACTCCCAGTATCAGAGGGTTAACTCCCAGTAACAGAGGGTTAACTCCCAGTAACAGAGGGTTAACTCCCAGTATCAGAGGGTTAACTCCCAGTAACAGAGGGTTAACTCCCAGTAACAGAGGGTTAACTCCCAGTAACAGAGGGTTAACTCCCAGTATCAGAGGGTTAACTCCCAGTAACAGAGGGTTAACTCCCAGTAACAGAGGGTTAACTCCCAGTAACAGAGGGTTAACTCCCAGTAACAGAGGGTTAACTCCCAGTAACAGAGGGTTAACTCCCAGTAACAGAGGGTTAACTCCCAGTAACAGAGGGTTAACTCCCAGTAACAGAGGGTTAACTCCCAGTAACAGAGGGTTAACTCCCAGTATCAGAGGGTTAACTCCCAGTATCAGAGGGTTAACTCCCAGTAACACCAGGTTAACTCCCAGTAACAGAGGGTTAACTCCCAGTAACAGAGGGTTAACTCCCAGTATCAGAGGGTTAACTCCCAGTATCAGAGGGTTGACTCTCAGTAGCAGAGGGTTAACTCCCAGTAACACCAGGTTAACTCCCAGTATCAGAGGGTTAACTCCCAGTATCAGAGGGTTAACTCCCAGTAACAGAGGGTTAACTCCCAGTAACAGAGGGTTAACTCCCAGTATCAGAGGGTTAACTCCCAGTATCAGAGGATTAACTCCCAGTAACAGAGGGTTAACTCCCAGTAACAGAGGGTTAACTCCCAGTAACAGAGGGTTAACTCCCAGTAACAGAGGGTTAACTCCCAGTAACAGAGGGTTAACTCCCAGTATCAGAGGGTTAACTCCCAGTATCAGAGGGTTAACTCCCAGTAACACCAGGTTAACTCCCAGTAACAGAGGGTTAACTCCAAGTAACAGAGGGTTAACTCCCAGTATCAGAGGGTTAACTCCCAGTAACAGAGGGTTAACTCCAAGTAATAGAGGGTTAACTCCCAGTAATAGAGGGTTAACTCCCAGTAACACCAGTTTAACTCCCAGTAACAGAGGGTTAACTCCCAGTATCAGAGGGTTAACTCCCAGTATCAGAGGTTTAACTCCCAGTAACAGAGGGTTAACTCCCAGTAACAGAAGGTTAACTCCCAGTAACAGAGGGTTAACTCCCAGTAACAGAGGGTTAACTCCCAGTAATAGAGGGTTAACTCCCAGTAACACCAGGTTAACTCCCAGTAACAGAGGGTTAACTCCCAGTAACAGAGGGTTAACTCCCAGTAACAGAGGGTTAACTCCCAGTATCAGAGGGTTAACTCCCAGTATCAGAGGGTTAACTCCCAGTAACAGAGGGTTAACTCCCAGTAACAGAGGGTTAACTCCCAGTATCAGAGGGTTAACTCCCAGTATCAGAGGATTAACTCCCAGTAACAGAGGGTTAACTCCCAGTAACAGAGGGTTAACTCCCAGTAACAGAGGGTTAACTCCCAGTAACAGAGGGTTAACTCCCAGTAACAGAGGGTTAACTCCCAGTATCAGAGGGTTAACTCCCAGTATCAGAGGGTTAACTCCCAGTAACACCAGGTTAACTCCCAGTAACAGAGGGTTAACTCCAAGTAACAGAGGGTTAACTCCCAGTATCAGAGGGTTAACTCCCAGTAACAGAGGGTTAACTCCAAGTAATAGAGGGTTAACTCCCAGTAATAGAGGGTTAACTCCCAGTAACACCAGTTTAACTCCCAGTAACAGAGGGTTAACTCCCAGTATCAGAGGGTTAACTCCCAGTATCAGAGGTTTAACTCCCAGTAACAGAGGGTTAACTCCCAGTAACAGAAGGTTAACTCCCAGTAATAGAGGGTTAACTCCCAGTAACAGAGGGTTAACTCCCAGTATCAGAGGGTTAACTCCCAGTAACAGAGGGTTAACTCCAAGTAACAGAGGGTTAACTCCCAGTAACAGAGGGTTAACTCCAAGTAACAGAGGGTTAACTCCCAGTAATAGAGGGTTAACTCCCAGTAATAGAGGGTTAACTCCCAGTATCAGAGGGTTAACTCCCAGTAACAGAGGGTTAACTCCCAGTATCAGAGGGTTAACTCCAAGTATCAGAGGGTTAACTCCCAGTAACACCAGGTTAACTCCAAGTAACAGAGGGTTAACTCCCAGTATCAGAGGGTTAACTCCCAGTATCAGAGGGTTAACTCCCAGTATCAGAGGGTTAACTCCCAGTATCAGAGGGTTAACTCCCAGTATCAGAGGGTTAACTCCCAGTAACAGAGGGTTAACTCCCAGTAACAGAGGGTTAACTCCCAGTATCAGAGGGTTAACTCCCAGTAACAGAGGGTTAACTCCCAGTAACAGAGGGTTAACTCCCAGTAACAGAGGGTTAACTCCCAGTAACAGAGGGTTAACTCCCAGTAACAGAGGGTTAACTCCCAGTAACAGAGGGTTAACTCCCAGTAACAGAGGGTTAACTCCCAGTAACAGAGGGTTAACTCCCAGTAACAGAGGGTTAACTCCCAGTAACAGAGGGTTAACTTCCAGTATCAGAGGGTTAACTTCCAGTATCAGAGGGTTAACTCCCAGTAACACCAGGTTAGCTCCCAGTAACAGAGGGTTAACTCCCAGTATCAGAGGGTTAACTCCCAGTAACAGAGGGTTAACTCTCAGTAACAGAGGGTTAACTCCCAGTAACAGAGGTTTAAATCCCAGTAACAGAGGGTTAACTCCCAGTAACAGAGGGTTAACTCCCAGTAACAGAGGGTTAACTCCCAGTAACAGAGGGTTAACTCCCAGTAACAGATGGTTAACTCCCAGTAACAGATGGTTAACTCCCAGTAACAGAGGGTTAACTCCCAGTAACAGAGGGTTAACTCCCAGTAATAGAGGGTTAACTCCCAGTAACACCAGGTTAACTCCCAGTAACAGAGGGTTAACTCCCAGTAACAGAGGGTTAACTCCCAGTAACAGAGGGTTAACTCCCAGTATCAGAGGGTTAACTCCCAGTATCAGAGGGTTAACTCCCAGTAACAAAGGGTTAACTCCCAGTAACAGAGGGTTAACTCCCAGTAACAGAGGGTTAACTCCCAGTAATAGAGGGTTAACTCCCAGTAACACCAGGTTAACTCCCAGTAACAGAGGGTTAACTCCCAGTAACAGAGGGTTAACTCCCAGTAACAGAGGGTTAACTCCCAGTATCAGAGGGTTAACTCCCAGTATCAGAGGGTTAACTCCCAGTAACAGAGGGTTAACTCCCAGTAACAGAGGGTTAACTCCCAGTATCAGAGGGTTAACTCCCAGTATCAGAGGATTAACTCCCAGTAACAGAGGGTTAACTCCCAGTAACAGAGGATTAACTCCCAGTAACAGAGGGTTAACTCCCAGTAACAGAGGGTTAACTCCCAGTAACAGAGGGTTAACTCCCAGTATCAGAGGGTTAACTCCCAGTATCAGAGGGTTAACTCCCAGTAACACCAGGCTAACTCCCAGTAACAGAGGGTTAACTCCAAGTAACAGAGGGTTAACTCCCAGTATCAGAGGGTTAACTCCCAGTAACAGAGGGTTAACTCCAAGTAATAGAGGGTTAACTCCCAGTAATAGAGGGTTAACTCCCAGTAACACCAGTTTAACTCCCAGTAACAGAGGGTTAACTCCCAGTATCAGAGGGTTAACTCCCAGTATCAGAGGTTTAACTCCCAGTAACAGAGGGTTAACTCCCAGTAACAGAAGGTTAACTCCCAGTAATAGAGGGTTAACTCCCAGTAACAGAGGGTTAACTCCCAGTATCAGAGGGTTAACTCCCAGTAACAGAGGGTTAACTCCAAGTAACAGAGGGTTAACTCCCAGTAACAGAGGGTTAACTCCAAGTAACAGAGGGTTAACTCCCAGTAATAGAGGGTTAACTCCCAGTAATAGAGGGTTAACTCCCAGTATCAGAGGGTTAACTCCCAGTAACAGAGGGTTAACTCCCAGTATCAGAGGGTTAACTCCAAGTATCAGAGGGTTAACTCCCAGTAACACCAGGTTAACTCCAAGTAACAGAGGGTTAACTCCCAGTATCAGAGGGTTAACTCCCAGTATCAGAGGGTTAACTCCCAGTATCAGAGGGTTAACTCCCAGTATCAGAGGGTTAACTCCCAGTAACAGAGGGTTAACTCCCAGTAACAGAGGGTTAACTCCCAGTATCAGAGGGTTAACTCCCAGTAACAGAGGGTTAACTCCCAGTAACAGAGGGTTAACTCCCAGTAACAGAGGGTTAACTCCCAGTATCAGAGGGTTAACTCCCAGTAACAGAGGGTTAACTCCCAGTAACAGAGGGTTAACTCCCAGTAACAGAGGGTTAACTCCCAGTAACAGAGGGTTAACTCCCAGTAACAGAGGGTTAACTCCCAGTAACAGAGGGTTAACTCCCAGTAACAGAGGGTTAACTCCCAGTAACAGAGGGTTAACTCCCAGTAACAGAGGGTTAACTCCCAGTATCAGAGGGTTAACTCCCAGTATCAGAGGGTTAACTCCCAGTAACACCAGGTTAACTCCCAGTAACAGAGGGTTAACTCCCAGTAACAGAGGGTTAACTCCCAGTATCAGAGGGTTAACTCCCAGTATCAGAGGGTTGACTCTCAGTAGCAGAGGGTTAACTCCCAGTAACACCAGGTTAACTCCCAGTATCAGAGGGTTAACTCCCAGTAACAGAGGGTTAACTCCCAGTAACACCAGGGTAACTCCTAGTAACAGAGGGTTAACTCCCAGGAACAGAGGGTTAACTCCCAGTAACAGAGGGTTAACTCCCAGTAACAGAGGGTTAACTCCCAGTAACAGAGGGTTAACTCCCAGTAACACCAGGGTAACTCCTAGTAACAGAGGGTTAACTCCAAGTAACAGAGAGGTAAATCCCAGTAACAGAGGGTTAACTCCAAGTAACAGAGAGTTAAATCCCAGTAACAGAGGGTTAACTCCAAGTAACAGAGAGTTAAATCCCAGTAACAGAGGGTTAACTCCCAGTGACAGAGGGTTAACTCCCAGTGACAGAGGGTTAACTCTCAGTAACAGAGGGTTAACTCCCAGTAACAGAGGGTTAACTCCCAGTAACAGAGGGTTAACTCCCAGTAACAGAGGGTTAACTCCCAGTAACAGAGGGTTAACTCTCAGTAACAAAGGGTTAACTCCCAGTAACAGAAGGTTAACTCCCAGTAACAGAGGGTTAACTCCCAGTAACAGAGGGTTAACTCCCAGTATCAGAGGGTTAACTCCCAGTAACAGAGGGTTATCTCCCAGTAACAGAGGGTTAACTCCCAGTAACAGAGGGTTAACTCCAAGTATCAGAGGGTTAACTCCCAGTAACAGAGGGTTAACTCCCAGTAACAGAGGGTTAACTCCCAGTATCAGAGGGTTAACTCCCAGTATCAGAGTGTTAACTCCCAGTAACAGAGGGTTAACTCCCAGTATCAGAGGGTTAACTCCAAGTATCAGAGGGTTAACTCCCAGTAACAGAGGGTTAACTCCAAGTATCAGAGGGTTAACTCCCAGTAACAGAGGGTTAACTCCCAGTAACAGAGGGTTAACTCCCAGTATCAGAGGGTTAACTCCCAGTAACAGAGGGTTAACTCCCAGTAACAGAGGGTTAACTCCCAGTAACAGAGGGTTAACTCCCAGTAACAGAGGGTTAACTCCCAGTAACAGAGGGTTAACTCCCAGTAACAGAGGGTTAACTCCAAGTAACAGAGAGTTAAATCCCAGTAACACCAGGTTAACTCCCAGTAACAGAGGGTTAACTCCCAGTAACAGAGGGTTAACTCCCAGTAATAGAGGGTTAACTCCCAGTAACACCAGTTTAACTCCCAGTAACAGAGGGTTTACTCCCAGTATTAGAGGGTTAACTCCCAGTATCAGAGGGTTAACTCCCAGTAACAGAGGGTCAACTCCCAGTAACACCAGGTTAACTCCCAGTAACAGAGGGTTAACTCCCAGTAACAGAGGGTTAACTCCCAGTAACAGAGGGTTAACTCCAAGTAACAGAGGGTTAACTCCCAGTATCAGAGGGTTAACTCCCAGTAACAGAGGGTTAACTCCCAGTAACAGAGGGTTAACTCCCAGTAACAGAGGGTTAACTCCCAGTAACAGAGGGTTAACTCCCAGTAACAGAGGGTTAACTCCCAGTATCAGAGGGTTAACTCCCAGTAACAGAGGGTTAACTCCCAGTATCAGAGGGTTAACTCCCAGTATCAGAGGGTTAACTCCCAGTATCAGAGGGTTAACTCCCAGTAACAGAGGATTAACTCCCAGTAACAGAGGGTTAACTCCCAGTAACAGAGGGTTAACTCCCAGTAACAGAGGGTTAACTCCCAGTAACAGAGGGTTAACTCCCAGTAACAGAGGGTTAACTCCCAGTAACACCAGGTTAACTCCCAGTAACAGAGGGTTAACTCCCAGTAACAGAGGGTTAACTCCCAGTAACAGAGATTTAACTCCCAGTAACACCAGGTTAACTCCCAGTAACAACGGGTTAACTCCCAGTAACAGAGAGTTAACTCCCAGTAACAGAGGGTTAACTCCCAGTAACAGAGGGTTAACTCCCAGTAACAGAGGGTTAACTCCCAGTAACACCAGGTTAACTCCCAGTAACACCAGGTTAACTCCCAGTATCAGAGGGTTAACTCCCAGTAACAGAGGGTTAACTCCCAGTAACAGAGGGTTAACTCCCAGTAACAGAGGGTTAACTCCCAGTAACACCAGGTTAACTCCCAGTAACACCAGGTTAACTCCCAGTATCAGAGGGTTAACTCCCAGTATCAGAGGGTTAACTCCCAGTAACAGAGGGTTAACTCCCAGTATAAGAGGGTTAACTCCCAGTAACAGAGGGTTAACTCCCAGTAACAGAGGGTTAACTCCCAGTAACAGAGGGTTAACTCCCAGTAACAGAGGGTTAACTCCCAGTAACAGAGGGTTAACTCCCAGTAACAGAGGGTTAACTCCCAGTAACAGAGGGTTAACTCCCAGTAACAGAGGGTTAACTCCCAGTATAAGAGGGTTAACTCCCAGTATCAGAGGGTTAACTCCCAGTAACAGAGGGTTAACTCCCAGTATCAGAGGGTTAACTCCCAGTAACAGAGGGTTAACTCCCAGTAACAGAGGGTTAACTCCCAGTATAAGAGGGTTAACTCCCAGTATCAGAGGGTTAACTCCCAGTAACAGAGGGTTAACTCCCAGTATCAGAGGGTTAACTCCCAGTATAAGAGGGTTAACTCCCAGTAACAGAGGGTTAACTCCCAGTAACAGAGGGTTAACTCCCAGTAACACCAGGTTAACTCCCAGTAACAGAGGGCTAACTCCCAGTAACAGAGGGTTAACTCCCAGTAACAGAGGGTTAACTCCCAGTAATAGAGGGTTAACTCCCAGTAACACCAGTTTAACTCCCAGTAACAGAGGGTTTACTCCCAGTATTAGAGGGTTAACTCCCAGTATCAGAGGGTTAACTCCCAGTAACAGAGGGTCAACTCCCAGTAACACCAGGTTAACTCCCAGTAACAGAGGGTTAACTCCCAGTAACAGAGGGTTAACTCCCAGTAACAGAGGGTTAACTCCAAGTAACAGAGGGTTAACTCCCAGTATCAGAGGGTTAACTCCCAGTAACAGAGGGTTAACTCCCAGTAACAGAGGGTTAACTCCCAGTAACAGAGGGTTAACTCCCAGTAACAGAGGGTTAACTCCCAGTAACAGAGGGTTAACTCCCAGTATCAGAGGGTTAACTCCCAGTAACAGAGGGTTAACTCCCAGTATCAGAGGGTTAACTCCCAGTATCAGAGGGTTAACTCCCAGTATCAGAGGGTTAACTCCCAGTAACAGAGGATTAACTCCCAGTAACAGAGGGTTAACTCCCAGTAACAGAGGGTTAACTCCCAGTAACAGAGGGTTAACTCCCAGTAACAGAGGGTTAACTCCCAGTAACAGAGGGTTAACTCCCAGTAACACCAGGTTAACTCCCAGTAACAGAGGGTTAACTCCCAGTAACAGAGGGTTAACTCCCAGTAACAGAGATTTAACTCCCAGTAACACCAGGTTAACTCCCAGTAACAACGGGTTAACTCCCAGTAACAGAGAGTTAACTCCCAGTAACAGAGGGTTAACTCCCAGTAACAGAGGGTTAACTCCCAGTAACAGAGGGTTAACTCCCAGTAACACCAGGTTAACTCCCAGTAACACCAGGTTAACTCCCAGTATCAGAGGGTTAACTCCCAGTAACAGAGGGTTAACTCCCAGTAACAGAGGGTTAACTCCCAGTAACAGAGGGTTAACTCCCAGTAACACCAGGTTAACTCCCAGTAACACCAGGTTAACTCCCAGTATCAGAGGGTTAACTCCCAGTATCAGAGGGTTAACTCCCAGTAACAGAGGGTTAACTCCCAGTATAAGAGGGTTAACTCCCAGTAACAGAGGGTTAACTCCCAGTAACAGAGGGTTAACTCCCAGTAACAGAGGGTTAACTCCCAGTAACAGAGGGTTAACTCCCAGTAACAGAGGGTTAACTCCCAGTAACAGAGGGTTAACTCCCAGTAACAGAGGGTTAACTCCCAGTAACAGAGGGTTAACTCCCAGTATAAGAGGGTTAACTCCCAGTATCAGAGGGTTAACTCCCAGTAACAGAGGGTTAACTCCCAGTATCAGAGGGTTAACTCCCAGTAACAGAGGGTTAACTCCCAGTAACAGAGGGTTAACTCCCAGTATAAGAGGGTTAACTCCCAGTATCAGAGGGTTAACTCCCAGTAACAGAGGGTTAACTCCCAGTATCAGAGGGTTAACTCCCAGTATAAGAGGGTTAACTCCCAGTAACAGAGGGTTAACTCCCAGTAACAGAGGGTTAACTCCCAGTAACACCAGGTTAACTCCCAGTAACAGAGGGCTAACTCCCAGTAACAGAGGGTTAACTCCCAGTATCAGAGGGTTAACTCCCAGTATCAGAGGGTTAACTCCCAGTATCAGAGGGTTAACTCCCAGTAACAGAGGGTTAACTCCCAGTATCAGAGGGTTAACTCCCAGTATCAGAGGGTTAACTCTCAGTAACAGAGGGTTAACTCTCAGTAACAGAGGGTTAACTCCCAGTAATAGAGGGTTAACTCCCAGTAACACCAGGTTAACTCCCAGTAACAGAGGATTAACTCCCAGTAACAGAGGGTTATCTCCCAGTAACAGAGGGTTAACTCCCAGTAACAGATGGTTAACTCCCAGTAACAGAGGGTTAACTCCCAGTAACAGAGGGTTAACTCCCAGTATCAGAGGGTTAACTCCCAGTAACAGAGGGTTAACTCCCAGTAACCGAGGGTTAACTTCCAGTAACAGATGGTTAACTTCCAGTTTCAGAGGGTTAACTTCCAGTATCAGAGGGTTAACTCCCAGTAACACCAGGTTAGCTCCCAGTAACAGAGGGTTAACTCCCAGTATCAGAGGGTTAACTCCCAGTAACAGAGGGTTAACTCTCAGTAACAGAGGGTTAACTCCCAGTAACAGAGGTTTAACTCCCAGTAACAGAGGGTTAACTCCCAGTAACAGAGGGTTAACTCCCAGTAACAGAGGGTTAACTCCCAGTAACAGAGGGTTAACTCCCAGTAACAGATGGTTAACTCCCAGTAACAGATGGTTAACTCCCAGTAACAGAGGGTTAACTCCCAGTAACAGAGGGTTAACTCCCAGTAATAGAGGGTTAACTCCCAGTAACACCAGGTTAACTCCCAGTAACAGAGGGTTAACTCCCAGTAACAGAGGGTTAACTCCCAGTAACAGAGGGTTAACTCCCAGTATCAGAGGGTTAACTCCCAGTATCAGAGGGTTAACTCCCAGTAACAGAGGGTTAACTCCCAGTAACAGAGGGTTAACTCCCAGTATCAGAGGGTTAACTCCCAGTATCAGAGGATTAACTCCCAGTAACAGAGGGTTAACTCCCAGTAACAGAGGGTTAACTCCCAGTAACAGAGGGTTAACTCCCAGTATCAGAGGGTTAACTCCCAGTATCAGAGGGTTAACTCCCAGTAACACCAGGTTAACTCCCAGTAACAGAGGGTTAACTCCAAGTAACAGAGGGTTAACTCCCAGTATCAGAGGGTTAACTCCCAGTAACAGAGGGTTAACTCCAAGTAATAGAGGGTTAACTCCCAGTAATAGAGGGTTAACTCCCAGTAACACCAGTTTAACTCCCAGTAACAGAGGGTTAACTCCCAGTATCAGAGGGTTAACTCCCAGTATCAGAGGGTTAACTCCCAGTAACAGAGGGTTAACTCCCAGTAACAGAAGGTTAACTCCCAGTAATAGAGGGTTAACTCCCAGTAACAGAGGGTTAACTCCCAGTATCAGAGGGTTAACTCCCAGTAACAGAGGGTTAACTCCAAGTAACAGAGGGTTAACTCCCAGTAACAGAGGGTTAACTCCAAGTAACAGAGGGTTAACTCCCAGTAATAGAGGGTTAACTCCCAGTAATAGAGGGTTAACTCCCAGTATCAGAGGGTTAACTCCCAGTAACAGAGGGTTAACTCCCAGTATCAGAGGGTTAACTCCAAGTATCAGAGGGTTAACTCCCAGTAACACCAGGTTAACTCCAAGTAGCAGAGGGTTAACTCCCAGTATCAGAGGGTTAACTCCCAGTATCAGAGGGTTAACTCCCAGTATCAGAGGGTTAACTCCCAGTATCAGAGGGTTAACTCCCAGTAACAGAGGGTTAACTCCCAGTAACAGAGGGTTAACTCCCAGTATCAGAGGGTTAACTCCCATTAACAGAGGGTTAACTCCCAGTAACAGAGGGTTAACTCCCAGTAACAGAGGGTTAACTCCCAGTATCAGAGGGTTAACTCCCAGTAACAGAGGGTTAACTCCCAGTAACAGAGGGTTAACTCCCAGTAACAGAGGGTTAACTCCCAGTAACAGATGGTTAACTCCCAGTAACAGAGGGTTAACTCCCAGTAACAGAGGGTTAACTCCCAGTAACAGAGGGTTAACTCCCAGTAACAGAGGGTTAACTCCCAGTAACAGAGGGTTAACTTCCAGTATCAGAGGATTAACTTCCAGTATCAGAGGGTTAACTCCCAGTAACACCAGGTTAGCTCCCAGTAACAGAGGGTTAACTCCCAGTATCAGAGGGTTAACTCCCAGTAACAGAGGGTTAACTCTCAGTAACAGAGGGTTAACTCCCAGTAACAGAGGTTTAACTCCCAGTAACAGAGGGTTAACTCCCAGTAACAGAGGGTTAACTCCCAGTAACAGAGGGTTAACTCCCAGTAACAGAGGGTTAACTCCCAGTAACAGATGGTTAACTCCCAGTAACAGATGGTTAACTCCCAGTAACAGAGGGTTAACTCCCAGTAACAGAGGGTTAACTCCCAGTAATAGAGGGTTAACTCCCAGTAACACCAGGTTAACTCCCAGTAACAGAGGGTTAACTCCCAGTAACAGAGGGTTAACTCCCAGTAACAGAGGGTTAACTCCCAGTATCAGAGGGTTAACTCCCAGTAACAGAGGGTTAACTCCCAGTAACAGAGGGTTAACTCCCAGTAACAGAGGGTTAACTCCCAGTATCAGAGGGTTAACTCCCAGTATCAGAGGATTAACTCCCAGTAACAGAGGGTTAACTCCCAGTAACAGAGGGTTAACTCCCAGTAACAGAGGGTTAACTCCCAGTAACAGAGGGTTAACTCCCAGTAACAGAGGGTTAACTCCCAGTATCAGAGGGTTAACTCCCAGTATCAGAGGGTTAACTCCCAGTAACACCAGGTTAACTCCCAGTAACAGAGGGTTAACTCCAAGTAACAGAGGGTTAACTCCCAGTATCAGAGGGTTAACTCCCAGTAACAGAGGGTTAACTCCAAGTAATAGAGGGTTAACTCCCAGTAATAGAGGGTTAACTCCCAGTAACACCAGTTTAACTCCCAGTAACAGAGGGTTAACTCCCAGTATCAGAGGGTTAACTCCCAGTATCAGAGGGTTAACTCCCAGTATCAGAGGGTTAACTCCCAGTATCAGAGGGTTAACTACCAGTAACAGAGGGTTAACTCCCAGTAACAGAGGGTTAACTCCCAGTATCAGAGGGTTAACTCCCAGTAACAGAGGGTTAACTCCCAGTAACAGAGGGTTAACTCCCAGTAACAGAGGGTTAACTCCCAGTATCAGAGGGTTAACTCCCAGTAACAGAGGGTTAACTCCCAGTAACAGAGGGTTAACTCCCAGTAACAGAGGGTTAACTCCCAGTAACAGAGGGTTAACTCCCAGTAACAGAGGGTTAACTCCCAGTAACAGAGGGTTAACTCCCAGTAACAGAGGGTTAACTCCCAGTAACAGAGGGTTAACTCCCAGTAACAGAGGGTTAACTCCCAGTATCAGAGGGTTAACTCCCAGTATCAGAGGGTTAACTCCCAGTAACACCAGGTTAACTCCCAGTAACAGAGGGTTAACTCCCAGTAACAGAGGGTTAACTCCCAGTATCAGAGGGTTAACTCCCAGTATCAGAGGGTTGACTCTCAGTAGCAGAGGGTTAACTCCCAGTAACACCAGGTTAACTCCCAGTATCAGAGGGTTAACTCCCAGTAACAGAGGGTTAACTCCCAGTAACACCAGGGTAACTCCTAGTAACAGAGGGTTAACTCCCAGGAACAGAGGGTTAACTCCCAGTAACAGAGGGTTAACTCCCAGTAACAGAGGGTTAACTCCCAGTAACAGAGGGTTAACTCCCAGTAACACCAGGGTAACTCCTAGTAACAGAGGGTTAACTCCAAGTAACAGAGAGGTAAATCCCAGTAACAGAGGGTTAACTCCAAGTAACAGAGAGTTAAATCCCAGTAACAGAGGGTTAACTCCAAGTAACAGAGAGTTAAATCCAAGTAACAGAGGGTTAACTCCCAGTGACAGAGGGTTAACTCCCAGTGACAGAGGGTTAACTCTCAGTAACAGAGGGTTAACTCCCAGTAACAGAGGGTTAACTCCCAGTAACAGAGGGTTAACTCCCAGTAACAGAGGGTTAACTCCCAGTAACAGAGGGTTAACTCTCAGTAACAAAGGGTTAACTCCCAGTAACAGAAGGTTAACTCCCAGTAACAGAGGGTTAACTCCCAGTAACAGAGGGTTAACTCCCAGTATCAGAGGGTTAACTCCCAGTAACAGAGGGTTATCTCCCAGTAACAGAGGGTTAACTCCCAGTAACAGAGGGTTAACTCCAAGTATCAGAGGGTTAACTCCCAGTAACAGAGGGTTAACTCCCAGTAACAGAGGGTTAACTCCCAGTATCAGAGGGTTAACTCCCAGTATCAGAGTGTTAACTCCCAGTAACAGAGGGTTAACTCCCAGTATCAGAGGGTTAACTCCAAGTATCAGAGGGTTAACTCCCAGTAACAGAGGGTTAACTCCAAGTATCAGAGGGTTAACTCCCAGTAACAGAGGGTTAACTCCCAGTAACAGAGGGTTAACTCCCAGTATCAGAGGGTTAACTCCCAGTAACAGAGGGTTAACTCCCAGTAACAGAGGGTTAACTCCCAGTAACAGAGGGTTAACTCCCAGTAACAGAGGGTTAACTCCCAGTAACAGAGGGTTAACTCCCAGTAACAGAGGGTTAACTCCCAGTAACAGAGGGTTAACTCCAAGTAACAGAGAGTTAAATCCCAGTAACACCAGGTTAACTCCCAGTAACAGAGGGTTAACTCCCAGTAACAGAGGGTTAACTCCCAGTAATAGAGGGTTAACTCCCAGTAACACCAGTTTAACTCCCAGTAACAGAGGGTTTACTCCCAGTATTAGAGGGTTAACTCCCAGTATCAGAGGGTTAACTCCCAGTAACAGAGGGTCAACTCCCAGTAACACCAGGTTAACTCCCAGTAACAGAGGGTTAACTCCCAGTAACAGAGGGTTAACTCCCAGTAATAGAGGGTTAACTCCAAGTAACAGAGGGTTAACTCCCAGTATCAGAGGGTTAACTCCCAGTAACAGAGGGTTAACTCCCAGTAACAGAGGGTTAACTCCCAGTAACAGAGGGTTAACTCCCAGTAACAGAGGGTTAACTCCCAGTAACAGAGGGTTAACTCCCAGTATCAGAGGGTTAACTCCCAGTAACAGAGGGTTAACTCCCAGTATCAGAGGGTTAACTCCCAGTATCAGAGGGTTAACTCCCAGTATCAGAGGGTTAACTCCCAGTAACAGAGGATTAACTCCCAGTAACAGAGGGTTAACTCCCAGTAACAGAGGGTTAACTCCCAGTAACAGAGGGTTAACTCCCAGTAACAGAGGGTTAACTCCCAGTAACAGAGGGTTAACTCCCAGTAACACCAGGTTAACTCCCAGTAACAGAGGGTTAACTCCCAGTAACAGAGGGTTAACTCCCAGTAACAGAGGGTTAACTCCCAGTAACACCAGGTTAACTCCCAGTAACAGAGGGTTAACTCCCAGTAACAGAGAGTTAACTCCCAGTAACAGAGGGTTAACTCCCAGTAACAGAGGGTTAACTCCCAGTAACAGAGGGTTAACTCCCAGTAACACCAGGTTAACTCCCAGTAACACCAGGTTAACTCCCAGTATCAGAGGGTTAACTCCCAGTAACAGAGGGTTAACTCCCAGTAACAGAGGGTTAACTCCCAGTAACAGAGGGTTAACTCCCAGTAACACCAGGTTAACTCCCAGTAACACCAGGTTAACTCCCAGTATCAGAGCGTTAACTCCCAGTATCAGAGGGTTAACTCCCAGTAACAGAGGGTTAACTCCCAGTATAAGAGGGTTAACTCCCAGTAACAGAGGGTTAACTCCCAGTAACAGAGGGTTAACTCCCAGTAACAGAGGGTTAACTCCCAGTAACAGAGGGTTAACTCCCAGTAACAGAGGGTTAACTCCCAGTAACAGAGGGTTAACTCCCAGTAACAGAGGGTTAACTCCCAGTAACAGAGGGTTAACTCCCAGTATAAGAGGGTTAACTCCCAGTATCAGAGGGTTAACTCCCAGTAACAGAGGGTTAACTCCCAGTATCAGAGGGTTAACTCCCAGTAACAGAGGGTTAACTCCCAGTAACAGAGGGTTAACTCCCAGTATAAGAGGGTTAACTCCCAGTATCAGAGGGTTAACTCCCAGTAACAGAGGGTTAACTCCCAGTATCAGAGGGTTAACTCCCAGTATAAGAGGGTTAACTCCCAGTAACAGAGGGTTAACTCCTAGTAACAGAGGGTTAACTCCCAGTAACACCGGGTTAACTCCCAGTAACAGAGGGCTAACTCCCAGTAACAGAGGGTTAACTCCCAGTATCAGAGGGTTAACTCCCAGTATCAGAGGGTTAACTCCCAGTATCAGAGGGTTAACTCCCAGTAACAGAGGGTTAACTCCCAGTATCAGAGGGTTAACTCCCAGTATCAGAGGGTTAACTCTCAGTAACAGAGGGTTAACTCTCAGTAACAGAGGGTTAACTCCCAGTAATAGAGGGTTAACTCCCAGTAACACCAGGTTAACTCCCAGTAACAGAGGATTAACTCCCAGTAACAGAGGGTTATCTCCCAGTAACAGAGGGTTAACTCCCAGTAACAGATGGTTAACTCCCAGTAACAGAGGGTTAACTCCCAGTAACAGAGGGTTAACTCCCAGTATCAGAGGGTTAACTCCCAGTAACAGAGGGTTAACTCCCAGTAACCGAGGGTTAACTTCCAGTAACAGATGGTTAACTTCCAGTTTCAGAGGGTTAACTTCCAGTATCAGAGGGTTAACTCCCAGTAACACCAGGTTAGCTCCCAGTAACAGAGGGTTAACTCCCAGTATCAGAGGGTTAACTCCCAGTAACAGAGGGTTAACTCTCAGTAACAGAGGGTTAACTCCCAGTAACAGAGGTTTAACTCCCAGTAACAGAGGGTTAACTCCCAGTAACAGAGGGTTAACTCCCAGTAACAGAGGGTTAACTCCCAGTAACAGAGGGTTAACTCCCAGTAACAGATGGTTAACTCCCAGTAACAGATGGTTAACTCCCAGTAACAGAGGGTTAACTCCCAGTAACAGAGGGTTAACTCCCAGTAATAGAGGGTTAACTCCCAGTAACACCAGGTTAACTCCCAGTAACACCAGGTTAACTCCCAGTAACAGAGGGTTAACTCCCAGTAACAGAGGGTTAACTCCCAGTATCAGAGGGTTAACTCCCAGTATCAGAGGGTTAACTCCCAGTAACAGAGGGTTAACTCCCAGTAACAGAGGGTTAACTCCCAGTATCAGAGGGTTAACTCCCAGTATCAGAGGATTAACTCCCAGTAACAGAGGGTTAACTCCCAGTAACAGAGGGTTAACTCCCAGTAACAGAGGGTTAACTCCCAGTATCAGAGGGTTAACTCCCAGTATCAGAGGGTTAACTCCCAGTAACACCAGGTTAACTCCCAGTAACAGAGGGTTAACTCCAAGTAACAGAGGGTTAACTCCCAGTATCAGAGGGTTAACTCCCAGTAACAGAGGGTTAACTCCAAGTAATAGAGGGTTAACTCCCAGTAATAGAGGGTTAACTCCCAGTAACACCAGTTTAACTCCCAGTAACAGAGGGTTAACTCCCAGTATCAGAGGGTTAACTCCCAGTATCAGAGGGTTAACTCCCAGTAACAGAGGGTTAACTCCCAGTAACAGAAGGTTAACTCCCAGTAATAGAGGGTTAACTCCCAGTAACAGAGGGTTAACTCCCAGTATCAGAGGGTTAACTCCCAGTAACAGAGGGTTAACTCCAAGTAACAGAGGGTTAACTCCCAGTAACAGAGGGTTAACTCCAAGTAACAGAGGGTTAACTCCCAGTAATAGAGGGTTAACTCCCAGTAATAGAGGGTTAACTCCCAGTATCAGAGGGTTAACTCCCAGTAACAGAGGGTTAACTCCCAGTATCAGAGGGTTAACTCCAAGTATCAGAGGGTTAACTCCCAGTAACACCAGGTTAACTCCAAGTAGCAGAGGGTTAACTCCCAGTATCAGAGGGTTAACTCCCAGTATCAGAGGGTTAACTCCCAGTATCAGAGGGTTAACTCCCAGTATCAGAGGGTTAACTCCCAGTAACAGAGGGTTAACTCCCAGTAACAGAGGGTTAACTCCCAGTATCAGAGGGTTAACTCCCATTAACAGAGGGTTAACTCCCAGTAACAGAGGGTTAACTCCCAGTAACAGAGGGTTAACTCCCAGTATCAGAGGGTTAACTCCCAGTAACAGAGGGTTAACTCCCAGTAACAGAGGGTTAACTCCCAGTAACAGAGGGTTAACTCCCAGTAACAGAGGGTTAACTCCCAGTAACAGAGGGTTAACTCCCAGTAACAGAGGGTTAACTCCCAGTAACAGAGGGTTAACTCCCAGTAACAGAGGGTTAACTCCCAGTAGCAGAGGGTTAACTTCCAGTATCAGAGGATTAACTTCCAGTATCAGAGGGTTAACTCCCAGTAACACCAGGTTAGCTCCCAGTAACAGAGGGTTAACTCCCAGTATCAGAGGGTTAACTCCCAGTATCAGAGGGTTAACTCCCAGTATCAGAGGGTTAACTCCCAGTAACAGATGGTTAACTCCCAGTAACAGATGGTTAACTCCCAGTAACAGAGGGTTAACTCCCAGTAACAGAGGGTTAACTCCCAGTAATAGAGGGTTAACTCCCAGTAACACCAGGTTAACTCCCAGTAACAGAGGGTTAACTCCCAGTAACAGAGGGTTAACTCCCAGTAACAGAGGGTTAACTCCCAGTATCAGAGGGTTAACTCCCAGTAACAGAGGGTTAACTCCCAGTAACAGAGGGTTAACTCCCAGTAACAGAGGGTTAACTCCCAGTATCAGAGGGTTAACTCCCAGTATCAGAGGATTAACTCCCAGTAACAGAGGGTTAACTCCCAGTAACAGAGGGTTAACTCCCAGTAACAGAGGGTTAACTCCCAGTAACAGAGGGTTAACTCCCAGTAACAGAGGGTTAACTCCCAGTATCAGAGGGTTAACTCCCAGTATCAGAGGGTTAACTCCCAGTAACACCAGGTTAACTCCCAGTAACAGAGGGTTAACTCCAAGTAACAGAGGGTTAACTCCCAGTATCAGAGGGTTAACTCCCAGTAACAGAGGGTTAACTCCAAGTAATAGAGGGTTAACTCCCAGTAATAGAGGGTTAACTCCCAGTAACACCAGTTTAACTCCCAGTAACAGAGGGTTAACTCCCAGTATCAGAGGGTTAACTCCCAGTATCAGAGGGTTAACTCCCAGTATCAGAGGGTTAACTCCCAGTATCAGAGGGTTAACTCCCAGTAACAGAGGGTTAACTCCCAGTAACAGAGGGTTAACTCCCAGTATCAGAGGGTTAACTCCCAGTAACAGAGGGTTAACTCCCAGTAACAGAGGGTTAACTCCCAGTAACAGAGGGTTAACTCCCAGTATCAGAGGGTTAACTCCCAGTAACAGAGGGTTAACTCCCAGTAACAGAGGGTTAACTCCCAGTAACAGAGGGTTAACTCCCAGTAACAGAGGGTTAACTCCCAGTAACAGAGGGTTAACTCCCAGTAACAGAGGGTTAACTCCCAGTAACAGAGGGTTAACTCCCAGTAACAGAGGGTTAACTCCCAGTAACAGAGGGTTAACTCCCAGTATCAGAGGGTTAACTCCCAGTATCAGAGGGTTAACTCCCAGTAACACCAGGTTAACTCCCAGTAACAGAGGGTTAACTCCCAGTAACAGAGGGTTAACTCCCAGTATCAGAGGGTTAACTCCCAGTATCAGAGGGTTGACTCTCAGTAGCAGAGGGTTAACTCCCAGTAACACCAGGTTAACTCCCAGTATCAGAGGGTTAACTCCCAGTAACAGAGGGTTAACTCCCAGTAACACCAGGGTAACTCCTAGTAACAGAGGGTTAACTCCCAGGAACAGAGGGTTAACTCCCAGTAACAGAGGGTTAACTCCCAGTAACAGAGGGTTAACTCCCAGTAACAGAGGGTTAACTCCCAGTAACACCAGGGTAACTCCTAGTAACAGAGGGTTAACTCCAAGTAACAGAGAGGTAAATCCCAGTAACAGAGGGTTAACTCCAAGTAACAGAGAGTTAAATCCCAGTAACAGAGGGTTAACTCCAAGTAACAGAGAGTTAAATCCCAGTAACAGAGGGTTAACTCCCAGTGACAGAGGGTTAACTCCCAGTGACAGAGGGTTAACTCTCAGTAACAGAGGGTTAACTCCCAGTAACAGAGGGTTAACTCCCAGTAACAGAGGGTTAACTCCCAGTAACAGAGGGTTAACTCCCAGTAACAGAGGGTTAACTCTCAGTAACAAAGGGTTAACTCCCAGTAACAGAAGGTTAACTCCCAGTAACAGAGGGTTAACTCCCAGTAACAGAGGGTTAACTCCCAGTATCAGAGGGTTAACTCCCAGTAACAGAGGGTTATCTCCCAGTAACAGAGGGTTAACTCCCAGTAACAGAGGGTTAACTCCAAGTATCAGAGGGTTAACTCCCAGTAACAGAGGGTTAACTCCCAGTAACAGAGGGTTAACTCCCAGTATCAGAGGGTTAACTCCCAGTATCAGAGTGTTAACTCCCAGTAACAGAGGGTTAACTCCCAGTATCAGAGGGTTAACTCCAAGTATCAGAGGGTTAACTCCCAGTAACAGAGGGTTAACTCCAAGTATCAGAGGGTTAACTCCCAGTAACAGAGGGTTAACTCCCAGTAACAGAGGGTTAACTCCCAGTATCAGAGGGTTAACTCCCAGTAACAGAGGGTTAACTCCCAGTAACAGAGGGTTAACTCCCAGTAACAGAGGGTTAACTCCCAGTAACAGAGGGTTAACTCCCAGTAACAGAGGGTTAACTCCCAGTAACAGAGGGTTAACTCCAAGTAACAGAGAGTTAAATCCCAGTAACACCAGGTTAACTCCCAGTAACAGAGGGTTAACTCCCAGTAACAGAGGGTTAACTCCCAGTAATAGAGGGTTAACTCCCAGTAACACCAGTTTAACTCCCAGTAACAGAGGGTTTACTCCCAGTATTAGAGGGTTAACTCCCAGTATCAGAGGGTTAACTCCCAGTAACAGAGGGTCAACTCCCAGTAACACCAGGTTAACTCCCAGTAACAGAGGGTTAACTCCCAGTAACAGAGGGTTAACTCCCAGTAATAGAGGGTTAACTCCAAGTAACAGAGGGTTAACTCCCAGTATCAGAGGGTTAACTCCCAGTAACAGAGGGTTAACTCCCAGTAACAGAGGGTTAACTCCCAGTAACAGAGGGTTAACTCCCAGTAACAGAGGGTTAACTCCCAGTAACAGAGGGTTAACTCCCAGTATCAGAGGGTTAACTCCCAGTAACAGAGGGTTAACTCCCAGTATCAGAGGGTTAACTCCCAGTATCAGAGGGTTAACTCCCAGTATCAGAGGGTTAACTCCCAGTAACAGAGGATTAACTCCCAGTAACAGAGGGTTAACTCCCAGTAACAGAGGGTTAACTCCCAGTAACAGAGGGTTAACTCCCAGTAACAGAGGGTTAACTCCCAGTAACAGAGGGTTAACTCCCAGTAACACCAGGTTAACTCCCAGTAACAGAGGGTTAACTCCCAGTAACAGAGGGTTAACTCCCAGTAACAGAGGGTTAACTCCCAGTAACACCAGGTTAACTCCCAGTAACAGAGGGTTAACTCCCAGTAACAGAGAGTTAACTCCCAGTAACAGAGGGTTAACTCCCAGTAACAGAGGGTTAACTCCCAGTAACAGAGGGTTAACTCCCAGTAACACCAGGTTAACTCCCAGTAACACCAGGTTAACTCCCAGTATCAGAGGGTTAACTCCCAGTAACAGAGGGTTAACTCCCAGTAACAGAGGGTTAACTCCCAGTAACAGAGGGTTAACTCCCAGTAACACCAGGTTAACTCCCAGTAACACCAGGTTAACTCCCAGTATCAGAGCGTTAACTCCCAGTATCAGAGGGTTAACTCCCAGTAACAGAGGGTTAACTCCCAGTATAAGAGGGTTAACTCCCAGTAACAGAGGGTTAACTCCCAGTAACAGAGGGTTAACTCCCAGTAACAGAGGGTTAACTCCCAGTAACAGAGGGTTAACTCCCAGTAACAGAGGGTTAACTCCCAGTAACAGAGGGTTAACTCCCAGTAACAGAGGGTTAACTCCCAGTAACAGAGGGTTAACTCCCAGTATAAGAGGGTTAACTCCCAGTATCAGAGGGTTAACTCCCAGTAACAGAGGGTTAACTCCCAGTATCAGAGGGTTAACTCCCAGTAACAGAGGGTTAACTCCCAGTAACAGAGGGTTAACTCCCAGTATAAGAGGGTTAACTCCCAGTATCAGAGGGTTAACTCCCAGTAACAGAGGGTTAACTCCCAGTATCAGAGGGTTAACTCCCAGTATAAGAGGGTTAACTCCCAGTAACAGAGGGTTAACTCCTAGTAACAGAGGGTTAACTCCCAGTAACACCGGGTTAACTCCCAGTAACAGAGGGCTAACTCCCAGTAACAGAGGGTTAACTCCCAGTATCAGAGGGTTAACTCCCAGTATCAGAGGGTTAACTCCCAGTATCAGAGGGTTAACTCCCAGTAACAGAGGGTTAACTCCCAGTATCAGAGGGTTAACTCCCAGTATCAGAGGGTTAACTCTCAGTAACAGAGGGTTAACTCTCAGTAACAGAGGGTTAACTCCCAGTAATAGAGGGTTAACTCCCAGTAACACCAGGTTAACTCCCAGTAACAGAGGATTAACTCCCAGTAACAGAGGGTTATCTCCCAGTAACAGAGGGTTAACTCCCAGTAACAGATGGTTAACTCCCAGTAACAGAGGGTTAACTCCCAGTAACAGAGGGTTAACTCCCAGTATCAGAGGGTTAACTCCCAGTAACAGAGGGTTAACTCCCAGTAACCGAGGGTTAACTTCCAGTAACAGATGGTTAACTTCCAGTTTCAGAGGGTTAACTTCCAGTATCAGAGGGTTAACTCCCAGTAACACCAGGTTAGCTCCCAGTAACAGAGGGTTAACTCCCAGTATCAGAGGGTTAACTCCCAGTAACAGAGGGTTAACTCTCAGTAACAGAGGGTTAACTCCCAGTAACAGAGGTTTAACTCCCAGTAACAGAGGGTTAACTCCCAGTAACAGAGGGTTAACTCCCAGTAACAGAGGGTTAACTCCCAGTAACAGAGGGTTAACTCCCAGTAACAGATGGTTAACTCCCAGTAACAGATGGTTAACTCCCAGTAACAGAGGGTTAACTCCCAGTAACAGAGGGTTAACTCCCAGTAATAGAGGGTTAACTCCCAGTAACACCAGGTTAACTCCCAGTAACACCAGGTTAACTCCCAGTAACAGAGGGTTAACTCCCAGTAACAGAGGGTTAACTCCCAGTATCAGAGGGTTAACTCCCAGTATCAGAGGGTTAACTCCCAGTAACAGAGGGTTAACTCCCAGTAACAGAGGGTTAACTCCCAGTATCAGAGGGTTAACTCCCAGTATCAGAGGATTAACTCCCAGTAACAGAGGGTTAACTCCCAGTAACAGAGGGTTAACTCCCAGTAACAGAGGGTTAACTCCCAGTATCAGAGGGTTAACTCCCAGTATCAGAGGGTTAACTCCCAGTAACACCAGGTTAACTCCCAGTAACAGAGGGTTAACTCCAAGTAACAGAGGGTTAACTCCCAGTATCAGAGGGTTAACTCCCAGTAACAGAGGGTTAACTCCAAGTAATAGAGGGTTAACTCCCAGTAATAGAGGGTTAACTCCCAGTAACACCAGTTTAACTCCCAGTAACAGAGGGTTAACTCCCAGTATCAGAGGGTTAACTCCCAGTATCAGAGGGTTAACTCCCAGTAACAGAGGGTTAACTCCCAGTAACAGAAGGTTAACTCCCAGTAATAGAGGGTTAACTCCCAGTAACAGAGGGTTAACTCCCAGTATCAGAGGGTTAACTCCCAGTAACAGAGGGTTAACTCCAAGTAACAGAGGGTTAACTCCCAGTAACAGAGGGTTAACTCCAAGTAACAGAGGGTTAACTCCCAGTAATAGAGGGTTAACTCCCAGTAATAGAGGGTTAACTCCCAGTATCAGAGGGTTAACTCCCAGTAACAGAGGGTTAACTCCCAGTATCAGAGGGTTAACTCCAAGTATCAGAGGGTTAACTCCCAGTAACACCAGGTTAACTCCAAGTAGCAGAGGGTTAACTCCCAGTATCAGAGGGTTAACTCCCAGTATCAGAGGGTTAACTCCCAGTATCAGAGGGTTAACTCCCAGTATCAGAGGGTTAACTCCCAGTAACAGAGGGTTAACTCCCAGTAACAGAGGGTTAACTCCCAGTATCAGAGGGTTAACTCCCATTAACAGAGGGTTAACTCCCAGTAACAGAGGGTTAACTCCCAGTAACAGAGGGTTAACTCCCAGTATCAGAGGGTTAACTCCCAGTAACAGAGGGTTAACTCCCAGTAACAGAGGGTTAACTCCCAGTAACAGAGGGTTAACTCCCAGTAACAGAGGGTTAACTCCCAGTAACAGAGGGTTAACTCCCAGTAACAGAGGGTTAACTCCCAGTAACAGAGGGTTAACTCCCAGTAACAGAGGGTTAACTCCCAGTAACAGAGGGTTAACTTCCAGTATCAGAGGATTAACTTCCAGTATCAGAGGGTTAACTCCCAGTAACACCAGGTTAGCTCCCAGTAACAGAGGGTTAACTCCCAGTATCAGAGGGTTAACTCCCAGTATCAGAGGGTTAACTCCCAGTATCAGAGGGTTAACTCCCAGTAACACCAGGTTAACTCCCAGTAACAGAGGGTTAACTCCAAGTAACAGAGGGTTAACTCCCAGTATCAGAGGGTTAACTCCCAGTAACAGAGGGTTAACTCCAAGTAATAGAGGGTTAACTCCCAGTAATAGAGGGTTAACTCCCAGTAACACCAGTTTAACTCCCAGTAACAGAGGGTTAACTCCCAGTATCAGAGGGTTAACTCCCAGTATCAGAGGGTTAACTCCCAGTATCAGAGGGTTAACTCCCAGTATCAGAGGGTTAACTCCCAGTAACAGAGGGTTAACTCCCAGTAACAGAGGGTTAACTCCCAGTATCAGAGGGTTAACTCCCAGTAACAGAGGGTTAACTCCCAGTAACAGAGGGTTAACTCCCAGTAACAGAGGGTTAACTCCCAGTATCAGAGGGTTAACTCCCAGTAACAGAGGGTTAACTCCCAGTAACAGAGGGTTAACTCCCAGTAACAGAGGGTTAACTCCCAGTAACAGAGGGTTAACTCCCAGTAACAGAGGGTTAACTCCCAGTAACAGAGGGTTAACTCCCAGTAACAGAGGGTTAACTCCCAGTAACAGAGGGTTAACTCCCAGTAACAGAGGGTTAACTCCCAATATCAGAGGGTTAACTCCCAGTATCAGAGGGTTAACTCCCAGTAACACCAGGTTAACTCCCAGTAACAGAGGGTTAACTCCCAGTAACAGAGGGTTAACTCCCAGTATCAGAGGGTTAACTCCCAGTATCAGAGGGTTGACTCTCAGTAGCAGAGGGTTAACTCCCAGTAACACCAGGTTAACTCCCAGTATCAGAGGGTTAACTCCCAGTAACAGAGGGTTAACTCCCAGTAACACCAGGGTAACTCCTAGTAACAGAGGGTTAACTCCCAGGAACAGAGGGTTAACTCCCAGTAACAGAGGGTTAACTCCCAGTAACAGAGGGTTAACTCCCAGTAACAGAGGGTTAACTCCCAGTAACACCAGGGTAACTCCTAGTAACAGAGGGTTAACTCCAAGTAACAGAGAGGTAAATCCCAGTAACAGAGGGTTAACTCCAAGTAACAGAGAGTTAAATCCCAGTAACAGAGGGTTAACTCCAAGTAACAGAGAGTTAAATCCCAGTAACAGAGGGTTAACTCCCAGTGACAGAGGGTTAACTCCCAGTGACAGAGGGTTAACTCTCAGTAACAGAGGGTTAACTCCCAGTAACAGAGGGTTAACTCCCAGTAACAGAGGGTTAACTCCCAGTAACAGAGGGTTAACTCCCAGTAACAGAGGGTTAACTCTCAGTAACAAAGGGTTAACTCCCAGTAACAGAAGGTTAACTCCCAGTAACAGAGGGTTAACTCCCAGTAACAGAGGGTTAACTCCCAGTATCAGAGGGTTAACTCCCAGTAACAGAGGGTTATCTCCCAGTAACAGAGGGTTAACTCCCAGTAACAGAGGGTTAACTCCAAGTATCAGAGGGTTAACTCCCAGTAACAGAGGGTTAACTCCCAGTAACAGAGGGTTAACTCCCAGTATCAGAGGGTTAACTCCCAGTATCAGAGTGTTAACTCCCAGTAACAGAGGGTTAACTCCCAGTATCAGAGGGTTAACTCCAAGTATCAGAGGGTTAACTCCCAGTAACAGAGGGTTAACTCCAAGTATCAGAGGGTTAACTCCCAGTAACAGAGGGTTAACTCCCAGTAACAGAGGGTTAACTCCCAGTATCAGAGGGTTAACTCCCAGTAACAGAGGGTTAACTCCCAGTAACAGAGGGTTAACTCCCAGTAACAGAGGGTTAACTCCCAGTAACAGAGGGTTAACTCCCAGTAACAGAGGGTTAACTCCCAGTAACAGAGGGTTAACTCCAAGTAACAGAGAGTTAAATCCCAGTAACACCAGGTTAACTCCCAGTAACAGAGGGTTAACTCCCAGTAACAGAGGGTTAACTCCCAGTAATAGAGGGTTAACTCCCAGTAACACCAGTTTAACTCCCAGTAACAGAGGGTTTACTCCCAGTATTAGAGGGTTAACTCCCAGTATCAGAGGGTTAACTCCCAGTAACAGAGGGTCAACTCCCAGTAACACCAGGTTAACTCCCAGTAACAGAGGGTTAACTCCCAGTAACAGAGGGTTAACTCCCAGTAATAGAGGGTTAACTCCAAGTAACAGAGGGTTAACTCCCAGTATCAGAGGGTTAACTCCCAGTAACAGAGGGTTAACTCCCAGTAACAGAGGGTTAACTCCCAGTAACAGAGGGTTAACTCCCAGTAACAGAGGGTTAACTCCCAGTAACAGAGGGTTAACTCCCAGTATCAGAGGGTTAACTCCCAGTAACAGAGGGTTAACTCCCAGTATCAGAGGGTTAACTCCCAGTATCAGAGGGTTAACTCCCAGTATCAGAGGGTTAACTCCCAGTAACAGAGGATTAACTCCCAGTAACAGAGGGTTAACTCCCAGTAACAGAGGGTTAACTCCCAGTAACAGAGGGTTAACTCCCAGTAACAGAGGGTTAACTCCCAGTAACAGAGGGTTAACTCCCAGTAACACCAGGTTAACTCCCAGTAACAGAGGGTTAACTCCCAGTAACAGAGGGTTAACTCCCAGTAACAGAGGGTTAACTCCCAGTAACACCAGGTTAACTCCCAGTAACAGAGGGTTAACTCCCAGTAACAGAGAGTTAACTCCCAGTAACAGAGGGTTAACTCCCAGTAACAGAGGGTTAACTCCCAGTAACAGAGGGTTAACTCCCAGTAACACCAGGTTAACTCCCAGTAACACCAGGTTAACTCCCAGTATCAGAGGGTTAACTCCCAGTAACAGAGGGTTAACTCCCAGTAACAGAGGGTTAACTCCCAGTAACAGAGGGTTAACTCCCAGTAACACCAGGTTAACTCCCAGTAACACCAGGTTAACTCCCAGTATCAGAGCGTTAACTCCCAGTATCAGAGGGTTAACTCCCAGTAACAGAGGGTTAACTCCCAGTATAAGAGGGTTAACTCCCAGTAACAGAGGGTTAACTCCCAGTAACAGAGGGTTAACTCCCAGTAACAGAGGGTTAACTCCCAGTAACAGAGGGTTAACTCCCAGTAACAGAGGGTTAACTCCCAGTAACAGAGGGTTAACTCCCAGTAACAGAGGGTTAACTCCCAGTAACAGAGGGTTAACTCCCAGTATAAGAGGGTTAACTCCCAGTATCAGAGGGTTAACTCCCAGTAACAGAGGGTTAACTCCCAGTATCAGAGGGTTAACTCCCAGTAACAGAGGGTTAACTCCCAGTAACAGAGGGTTAACTCCCAGTATAAGAGGGTTAACTCCCAGTATCAGAGGGTTAACTCCCAGTAACAGAGGGTTAACTCCCAGTATCAGAGGGTTAACTCCCAGTATAAGAGGGTTAACTCCCAGTAACAGAGGGTTAACTCCTAGTAACAGAGGGTTAACTCCCAGTAACACCGGGTTAACTCCCAGTAACAGAGGGCTAACTCCCAGTAACAGAGGGTTAACTCCCAGTATCAGAGGGTTAACTCCCAGTATCAGAGGGTTAACTCCCAGTATCAGAGGGTTAACTCCCAGTAACAGAGGGTTAACTCCCAGTATCAGAGGGTTAACTCCCAGTATCAGAGGGTTAACTCTCAGTAACAGAGGGTTAACTCTCAGTAACAGAGGGTTAACTCCCAGTAATAGAGGGTTAACTCCCAGTAACACCAGGTTAACTCCCAGTAACAGAGGATTAACTCCCAGTAACAGAGGGTTATCTCCCAGTAACAGAGGGTTAACTCCCAGTAACAGATGGTTAACTCCCAGTAACAGAGGGTTAACTCCCAGTAACAGAGGGTTAACTCCCAGTATCAGAGGGTTAACTCCCAGTAACAGAGGGTTAACTCCCAGTAACCGAGGGTTAACTTCCAGTAACAGATGGTTAACTTCCAGTTTCAGAGGGTTAACTTCCAGTATCAGAGGGTTAACTCCCAGTAACACCAGGTTAGCTCCCAGTAACAGAGGGTTAACTCCCAGTATCAGAGGGTTAACTCCCAGTAACAGAGGGTTAACTCTCAGTAACAGAGGGTTAACTCCCAGTAACAGAGGTTTAACTCCCAGTAACAGAGGGTTAACTCCCAGTAACAGAGGGTTAACTCCCAGTAACAGAGGGTTAACTCCCAGTAACAGAGGGTTAACTCCCAGTAACAGATGGTTAACTCCCAGTAACAGATGGTTAACTCCCAGTAACAGAGGGTTAACTCCCAGTAACAGAGGGTTAACTCCCAGTAATAGAGGGTTAACTCCCAGTAACACCAGGTTAACTCCCAGTAACACCAGGTTAACTCCCAGTAACAGAGGGTTAACTCCCAGTAACAGAGGGTTAACTCCCAGTATCAGAGGGTTAACTCCCAGTATCAGAGGGTTAACTCCCAGTAACAGAGGGTTAACTCCCAGTAACAGAGGGTTAACTCCCAGTATCAGAGGGTTAACTCCCAGTATCAGAGGATTAACTCCCAGTAACAGAGGGTTAACTCCCAGTAACAGAGGGTTAACTCCCAGTAACAGAGGGTTAACTCCCAGTATCAGAGGGTTAACTCCCAGTATCAGAGGGTTAACTCCCAGTAACACCAGGTTAACTCCCAGTAACAGAGGGTTAACTCCAAGTAACAGAGGGTTAACTCCCAGTATCAGAGGGTTAACTCCCAGTAACAGAGGGTTAACTCCAAGTAATAGAGGGTTAACTCCCAGTAATAGAGGGTTAACTCCCAGTAACACCAGTTTAACTCCCAGTAACAGAGGGTTAACTCCCAGTATCAGAGGGTTAACTCCCAGTATCAGAGGGTTAACTCCCAGTAACAGAGGGTTAACTCCCTGTAACAGAAGGTTAACTCCCAGTAATAGAGGGTTAACTCCCAGTAACAGAGGGTTAACTCCCAGTATCAGAGGGTTAACTCCCAGTAACAGAGGGTTAACTCCAAGTAACAGAGGGTTAACTCCCAGTAACAGAGGGTTAACTCCAAGTAACAGAGGGTTAACTCCCAGTAATAGAGGGTTAACTCCCAGTAATAGAGGGTTAACTCCCAGTATCAGAGGGTTAACTCCCAGTAACAGAGGGTTAACTCCCAGTATCAGAGGGTTAACTCCAAGTATCAGAGGGTTAACTCCCAGTAACACCAGGTTAACTCCAAGTAGCAGAGGGTTAACTCCCAGTATCAGAGGGTTAACTCCCAGAATCAGAGGGTTAACTCCCAGTATCAGAGGGTTAACTCCCAGTATCAGAGGGTTAACTCCCAGTAACAGAGGGTTAACTCCCAGTAACAGAGGGTTAACTCCCAGTATCAGAGGGTTAACTCCCATTAACAGAGGGTTAACTCCCAGTAACAGAGGGTTAACTCCCAGTAACAGAGGGTTAACTCCCAGTATCAGAGGGTTAACTCCCAGTAACAGAGGGTTAACTCCCAGTAACAGAGGGTTAACTCCCAGTATCAGAGGGTTAACTCCCAGTATCAGAGGGTTAACTCCCAGTATCAGAGGGTTAACTCCCAGTATCAGAGGGTTAACTCCCAGTAACAGAGGGTTAACTCCCAGTAACAGAGGGTTAACTCCCAGTATCAGAGGGTTAACTCCCATTAACAGAGGGTTAACTCCCAGTAACAGAGGGTTAACTCCCAGTAACAGAGGGTTAACTCCCAGTATCAGAGGGTTAACTCCCAGTAACAGAGGGTTAACTCCCAGTAACAGAGGGTTAACTCCCAGTAACAGAGGGTTAACTCCCAGTAACAGAGGGTTAACTCCCAGTAACAGAGGGTTAACTCCCAGTAACAGAGGGTTAACTCCCAGTAACAGAGGGTTAACTCCCAGTAACAGAGGGTTAACTCCCAGTAACAGAGGGTTAACTTCCAGTATCAGAGGATTAACTTCCAGTATCAGAGGGTTAACTCCCAGTAACACCAGGTTAGCTCCCAGTAACAGAGGGTTAACTCCCAGTATCAGAGGGTTAACTCCCAGTAACAGAGGGTTAACTCTCAGTAACAGAGGGTTAACTCCCAGTAACAGAGGTTTAACTCCCAGTAACAGAGGGTTAACTCCCAGTAACAGAGGGTTAACTCCCAGTAACAGAGGGTTAACTCCCAGTAACAGAGGGTTAACTCCCAGTAACAGATGGTTAACTCCCAGTAACAGATGGTTAACTCCCAGTAACAGAGGGTTAACTCCCAGTAACAGAGGGTTAACTCCCAGTAATAGAGGGTTAACTCCCAGTAACACCAGGTTAACTCCCAGTAACAGAGGGTTAACTCCCAGTAACAGAGGGTTAACTCCCAGTAACAGAGGGTTAACTCCCAGTATCAGAGGGTTAACTCCCAGTAACAGAGGGTTAACTCCCAGTAACAGAGGGTTAACTCCCAGTAACAGAGGGTTAACTCCCAGTATCAGAGGGTTAACTCCCAGTATCAGAGGATTAACTCCCAGTAACAGAGGGTTAACTCCCAGTAACAGAGGGTTAACTCCCAGTAACAGAGGGTTAACTCCCAGTAACAGAGGGTTAACTCCCAGTAACAGAGGGTTAACTCCCAGTATCAGAGGGTTAACTCCCAGTATCAGAGGGTTAACTCCCAGTAACACCAGGTTAACTCCCAGTAACAGAGGGTTAACTCCAAGTAACAGAGGGTTAACTCCCAGTATCAGAGGGTTAACTCCCAGTAACAGAGGGTTAACTCCAAGTAATAGAGGGTTAACTCCCAGTAATAGAGGGTTAACTCCCAGTAACACCAGTTTAACTCCCAGTAACAGAGGGTTAACTCCCAGTATCAGAGGGTTAACTCCCAGTATCAGAGGTTTAACTCCCAGTAACAGAGGGTTAACTCCCAGTAACAGAAGGTTAACTCCCAGTAATAGAGGGTTAACTCCCAGTAACAGAGGGTTAACTCCCAGTATCAGAGGGTTAACTCCCAGTAACAGAGGGTTAACTCCAAGTAACAGAGGGTTAACTCCCAGTAACAGAGGGTTAACTCCAAGTAACAGAGGGTTAACTCCCAGTAATAGAGGGTTAACTCCCAGTAATAGAGGGTTAACTCCCAGTATCAGAGGGTTAACTCCCAGTAACAGAGGGTTAACTCCCAGTATCAGAGGGTTAACTCCCAGTAACAGAGGGTTAACTCCAAGTAATAGAGGGTTAACTCCCAGTAATAGAGGGTTAACTCCCAGTAACACCAGTTTAACTCCCAGTAACAGAGGGTTAACTCCCAGTATCAGAGGGTTAACTCCCAGTATCAGAGGTTTAACTCCCAGTAACAGAGGGTTAACTCCCAGTAACAGAAGGTTAACTCCCAGTAATAGAGGGTTAACTCCCAGTAACAGAGGGTTAACTCCCAGTATCAGAGGGTTAACTCCCAGTATCAGAGGGTTAACTCCCAGTAACAGAGGGTTAACTCCAAGTAACAGAGGGTTAACTCCCAGTAACAGAGGGTTAACTCCAAGTAACAGAGGGTTAACTCCCAGTAATAGAGGGTTAACTCCCAGTAATAGAGGGTTAACTCCCAGTATCAGAGGGTTAACTCCCAGTAACAGAGGGTTAACTCCCAGTAACAGAGGGTTAACTCCCAGTATCAGAGGGTTAACTCCCATTAACAGAGG